>NC_091559.1:8396818-8411818 GCF_042767895.1 Penaeus vannamei | reverse complement strand
ACGGAGAAGTAACACATAACAAGAATGAAATCATCAAAGTAGTGGAAGACTTTTACAGGGATCTATACAACTCAAACGAACAGCCACAAATAGAAGCAAACGCGGTAACTAGCGACGTACCTAATATCACAAAAGAAGAAATAAAAAGAGCACTTAAAGGCATGAAGAGAGGGAAAACACCAGGCGAAGACGGAATTAGTATAGACCTCATATTAGATGCAGGAGACATCGCAACAGTGAAACTAGCCAATCTTTTTAACAAATGCCTTCTCAGCGGAAAAACTCCGAAAGCCTGGAAAAATGCAACAATTATCTTGTTACACAAAAAAGGCGATAAAAAGGATTTAAAAAATTACCGACCCATAAGCCTCCTTTCGGTTACTTACAAACTGTTCACGAAAGTCATTACAGCTCGCATCTCTGACAGTCTGGATTCCAGCCAGCCTAGAGAACAGGCAGGCTTCCGCAGCGGATTCTCAACAACAGATCCCATCCACACGCTCACCCAAATAAGAGAAAAAGTAAACGAATATAGGAAACCCCTGTGTATGGCATTCATCGATTATGAAAAGGCATTTGACTCTGTACAAATACCAGCAGTATTAGGTGCTATTCAACAACAGGGAGTTGAGGAGGTATATTGTAATATAATGGAAGATATATACAAAGATGGGACAGCAACCATCAAACTCCACACAGAAACCGATAAAATACCAATTAAAAAAGGCGTTAGACAGGGCGACACCATCTCACCAAAGCTGTTTACAGCCTGCCTCGAGGAAATATTCAAGAAACTAGAATGGGAAGGGAAGGGTATCAAAATAGGAGACGAACACCTAAACAACCTAAGATTTGCAGACGACATTGTTCTCCTTAGTGAATCAGCTGATGAACTGCAGCAATTAATAAACGATCTGAATAGAGAAAGCCTAAAAGTCGGACTTAAGATGAACAAGAAAAAGACTAAGGTTATGTTCAACAGCAGAGTCCCACTCAAACAAATACATGTACAAGGCGAAGCACTAGAGGTAGTAGACAGGTATATATACCTAGGACAACTCGTGCAGACAGGCACATCAAGTGAACAGGAAATAAAGCGACGAATCAGTCTAGGTTGGAGTGCCTTCGGCAGGCACAGTAGCACACTAAGAGGTTCCTTGCCATTGTGCTTAAAAAGAAAAGTCTTTAATCAATGCGTCCTCCCAGTTATGACCTATGGGTCAGAAACATGGACTACAACCAGGTTACTGGAGAGGAAACTAATAAGCGCCCAGAGAGGGATGGAAAGATCGATGATGGGAATTAGCCTGAGAGATCGGAAGAGGGCGACGTGGATCAGAGAACAGACGAAGGTAGAAGATATACTCAAGAGCATTAAAAAGAAGAAATGGCAATGGGCAGGGCATGTATGTCGGAGACAAGACGACAGATGGACAAAGAAAGTAACAGACTGGACTATAAATAACTTAAGGAGGCCAAGAGCCAGACCAATGACACGATGGCGCGACGAAATAGCGAAATTTGGGGGCCAAGACTGGAAACAAACATCGCAAGACAGGGAAACCTGGAAAAGAATGGGAGAGGCCTACGTCCTGCAGTGGATTGACTCAGGCTGATGATGATGATGATGATATATATATATATATTTATATATATATATATATATATATATATATATATATATATATATATATATATATATATTTACATATATATACATTTATATATTTATATAAATGTACATATATGGATATGTATATCATAAATAAATAGATCAAGTAATATTGCAGCACATTACGCTTGAGGATCATAAACACTTTGTAACGGGAAAATTTAATACTAATCGGTTAAAAATCCAGGAAAAATGGTGGATTTTTCATCGACGTATCATGAGTTGCACGTGGCCCACACGCACACACATATGTACAAAAAAACTGATACAAAGGTAATAACACAAATAATGAAGATAGTAATTACAATAGTGATGAAAATGATAATTAATTATAATACACCTAATGCAAATATTAATAAAAAATATAGTAATGATGATAAAAAAACAATGATAGTGATAAAAACAATGACAGTAACAGTACTACTACTGCTGATGATAATAATAATAAAGATAATACTGATAAATGTAATGATAAGAGGAATAATGATGCGAAGGATAATTATGATTATAACGATGATGATGAAGTTGGTAATGATAATTAGATGAGGTTATTATCATTATGGTAGGGACTGTGGATACAGATTATGAGAAATAACAGTATTGCCTGTAGCGACTATGATGCTGATCCTAACAGGATATTTGTTAACAACTAATAGATGTGAAGCGCAATTCAATTACTATGCGATTGGATCCTAAGACCATGCTTTGCACAGATTACACTCTTTACAGTCGGATTCAATTCTTTATGGGTAGATCCCTCCTAGTTTCTTTTGTCCCTTGCAAATATGTAATATTTATATTTAAATATGGACAAAAATATTCATGCTTATAACTGAATCACAAAAAAAAAAAAAAAAAAAAACGAAAGCACAACAAAATCTAAAAAAGGAAGCTTAAAGATAAAGCAATGATAAGGATAATAATAATGAAAATAATAATAGATAATGATAAAAAAAATAATAGTAATAATAATAATAACAATAATAGGAATAATACTTATTCCTCTCATCTCGGTTGTTTTCTTGCACATTGCATTCCAAAATACTGAGTACCAGTCGAAAAGAGAACCAATGCAGTAGAACAGCTAGCCATGAACCTCGGTCATTCCCTAAATGCAACCGGAAAAGATGGCAAAAACACATTGTGCAAAAAAGGGCAATAATAGATGAAATATCCCCCTTCCCTCCTCTTCTCTCGCTCTCGCTTCCCATCCCACTTTCTCTCTTTTCTTTGATTTCTCTGTCTCAGTATCTCTTTCTCTTCCACCCCTTCTCTCTCTCTCTACCCTCCTCTCTCTCTTTCTCATACGTTCTTGTCTCTATCTCTCTCTCTCTCTTTGTACCTTTCTTTCTATCTCTGTCCCTCTCTCTGTATCTTTCTTTCATTCATTCTGCCTGTGTCTCTATTCACTCTTTGTCTCAGTCGCTGTTTGTCTTTATCTCTCTCTCTCTCTCTCTCTCTTTCTCTTTCTCTTTCTCTCTCTCTCTCTCTCTAAAATAGCGGAATTGTGGTTTGATATATTCGGATTTCATATTTTTCGTGCTATTTATAAAGAAAGAAAGAAAAATGAAAAAGCAATGTGGTAATATTATTATTATTATTATTATTATTATTATTATTTTATTATTGTTATTATTATTATCATTATTATTATTATTATTATTATTATTATTATTATTATTATTATTATTATTATTATTATTATTATTATCATTATTATTATCAACTCGATAATTTTCTAGAATTACTGACAATTTCAAATATTGATGAATCTCTTTTACAAATGCTACGAACTCATTTTCTGTTTAATCAAATAACATAAATGATTGTGGAGATTAATTGACAAGAAAAATCTCCATAAACAAAAATATTTTTTCTTAGAGACCTGGAGCCATGAAAGAAACAAGAATAAAAATATAATTAAATAAACATAAATAGTAGGAATGATAGGAAGAATATAAATGTCAGCATTAATTATGACGATGACATAAAAATGATTTTCCTAATAATGGAACAATAACTATAATGATAATGATAAAGATGAACAATAATTGATTATAGTTATGATGATGATAAGATTATTATGATATTAATAATGATAATGGTGATCGTGATGATTATGTGAATAATAATAATGATGGTAATGATATTAGTAATAATTATAACTATGATGGCTAAAATGAAATGAAAGATATAAGAAAGGAAATAACATCAATAATTCTGATATCAAAATTATTATTCTAATTATGTTATCTATAAGAAACACATTGATGAATATTGATATAAAAACAAGTTTAATGAAAATAAATGACTCGCACACAAAAATGAAAGTAAAATAAGAAGTAGAAGAAAAAGAAAAAGTTTTGAATGTTTTCCCCGTCGGGAATCGAACCCGAGATCTGATTTAGAATCAGCTGTGTTAACCACCGCCACAAGGCCTTATAAAGTCACGTTGAGGAATATGTTTAAAATACTCAACCCCATCCTTCTCTCGTCCTCGCTCTCCTTCTTTCTCTTCTTTCTCTCCCTCTCTTTCTTTCTCTTCCTCCCCCCCCCCTCTCTCTCTCTATCTATCTATCTATCTGTCTATCTATCTATCTATCTATCTATCTATCTATCTATCTATCTATCTCTCTCTCTCTCTCTCTCTCTCTCTCTCTCTCTCTCTCTCTCTCTCTCTCTCTCTCTTATAAGGGAAGAATAGCTATTCTAAAAAAGAAAAGAAAAGAAAAACATTATATATTCTAAAACCTACACTTTATTATAAATACCTATTATTAAGATAATTTCAATAACTTCAGTAAATTTTATATATTATGTTATTAATCTTTTCTGCATATGCTATGAAGGCTGCTTCTGGTTAAAAAGTTTTTATATATCATTTGAGTTTAAGCAACTAATAATCACGGTGAAGTAAAAGAATTATAGCTAACGTATGTTCTCTATGAGTGACCTAAATTACACTTGACTTGACTTGCCTTTAGATGCCTCACTCATGAAGTACAGCAGCAGCTTCCAACATTGCCAAAGAGTAAAACATTCCACAATTATAATAATAATAAAAAAAAAAGTCACGCAAGCTGCCTATTTTTGAGACTAGTGCAAACCTCAAGTCATCCTAGAGAAAGTTAGGTTTTTATATGACCTGATTGTGATAATAATGACCATAACAACAATGATAACAAGAGTAGGATTCGATGACAAGGAAATGAAAACAACAGCAAATAAGGAAAGAAAAGAAAATGGCACAATGATAATAATAAAGAAAAGATAATAACGGAGTTAATAGTTCGTGATAGTTATAATGATGAAAGTGATGATGATAAAAGTAATGATAATATTTGTCTTAGTAATAAAATAATGATAATATTAATAACAATGAGGACAACAAAAACGGTAATAATGATCATAATGATGGTAGTCATAACGATAATAATGATAATAATAATAGTAATAATGATAATAGAAATAAAAATAGCAATTGTCATAATAATGATATGAGGAATTATGATAATAATACTGATGATAAAGATGATAGTTACGATGATGATGTGGATAAGGATGAGGATGACGATGATAATAATAATAATAATAACAATAATTGTAATAACATCAATAAAGATGATATTAATACGTTTTAGACACACAAATAATATAGTGCAAATTATAAATGAAATATCCCCTTTTTCCTTCCCCTTCTTTCTCTCTCTCTCTTTAACCCCCCTCTCTCCTCTCTCTTAGTCTACCTTCCTCTCTCTCTCTTTTCTCCCTCTTTTCATTGTTTCTGTCTGTACGTCTGCAGGGGGTGGGGGAAGGGGGCGACTATGAAGAGACATATTTCTTGACGGACTAATTGCACAACGAAATTGCGTGACCTGTGACCTTAATTAAGGAACGGAAGCGCTCGCACTCAACAGAACAACGTTTCATGTTGAGCCTAATCAATAGCGACACGCGGCGTCGGACCTTTGACTGGGAATCATCATCTATTTTTAATGTCTATAAATTAATGCAATTAATCATACACACAAGATAATCTAAAAACAAAACTGATTGCAACGGCGCTTTTTTTTAAGCCCGGAGCATTTCATGTCTTTCAGCCCCGGGCAATGTTGCAATCAGAGGGTGCATTTTTATTTTTTTTGCTCCCTTTTGGGGATTCGAACCCGCGACCGCTATTTCGGACATGCGGTCGCGCGTTCGAATCCGGCGCCTTTGCCCGCTCGTCCACCGTGGCCGAGTGGCACTGGGAAGGGGTTGGGAGGGGTATTCATGTAACTACCTCGTGAGTATATGCAGGTGCGTGATGAGTGAGAGAGAGAATGTGTGTGTGTTTGTGTCTGTGTACGTATTTGTAAGCACGTGCGAAAACATGTATGAACCATATTAACATAAAAAGTAACGCTAAACCTGAGCTCTAAATGAGGCAGCAAGACAAACCGATGGTAAAGAAGGGAGCCGTAGGACTAATTCAGGTTTAGTTGCCATCACATAAGGTTCTAATAAAACGAATAAATGCATTCATAAATAAAAATGCCAGAAAACGCGGACAAAACACATTCCTTAATGATAAAAAGGCCCCGGATAGATAAATATATGCGTACATAGACAAAAAATTTGTTTAATAAAAATGTTAATGTAGATAAATCATAAACTGATATTTAGAAAAATGAAAATGAAAACAAACAGAGATAGAAGGAAAGAAAAATAAAGAGAGGGAGGAGGCTTTAATTAAAACCATTTTCGTGGCGTTATTGTTCATTTCACGAATATAGAGGAAGTCATAGCTTCAAGAACTCTCGTACCTTCATGACATAAATTTAGAGAAAAAATGAACGAAACGACTGATGGCGCGAGTGCGTCGAAGGTTCGCGAAAGGGTCGGAGGGCAAACGGGCTGGAAACTACTGTCCGAAGCACATGAGATCAACGAAGCCAAAGTGTTAAGAAATTATGTAAGTGAAATTCGTACAGATTACTCTCGAATCTTAAAAAAAAAGGGCCATAAGCATAAGAAGTTTGGAAGCTCGTTATATCAAAACAAATTAATGCTTTTATGGATATTAATGATAATACCACCAATAGTCATAGCAACAGCAATGATAACATCATTAATTATTACTACCATTACTTACTTTCATCTTGTTATATCAAGACTTTTCAGTGAAATCCATATATAATTCACAGAATTTCTCAGATTATGTATTAATAAGATGTGTGTCTCTCATTATCGTTCATGTTATTTTGATGTTATTGTTACTGATGCTATCATAATTAATAGTAGCAGTATTAGTATGACGTCTTCAAATAAACATCCGCCACAGCGTGAGAAATCAAATTGCATAATGAAAGTTTGCTTTATTATTTGCTATATTGGATGGATGCGTTTTATTTGCGTATTAATTTGATATTCATTGGAACTTAGATTATGATTTCTTCCAAGTGTGTCCATTTATCTTTGTCTTGTATATTTTTTTTCAAGTTCTATCACTTCCACCGCCCTATTAGCCATTCGTCAACCAGACCCCCCCCCCTCACATACACACACAGACACAAATAAGAACAATGATGAAAAATATAAATTATGTTCTTTTATGCTTGCTCCAGTCTCTCTCTCTCTCTCTCTCTCTCCCACTCCCTCCTTTTCTATCTCTCTAATAAATTTCCCTTGTTGCTTCTCTCAGCAGATTCGCCGCGTTTCTCCTTTCCTCTTCATTGTACCATTTCTTCTTTCGTCTTTACATTTCCAGTTATCAACGATGGGACATGCACATGCGGAGATGCACTGACGTAGGATGAAAATGAGACGAAAACAAAATTGCACACGCTCACAAACAAACACTCACATGTACACGCACTCTCTTACATACGCATAGTATCACATACATATACAAACGCGCGCATCTATCTATCCATCTTTCTTTATTTTTCCCTCAGTATGTCTATCAATCTATCTATCCTCTCTCTCTCTGTGTATATATATGTATATATATATATATATATATATATATATATATATATATATATATATATATATATATATATCTTCCTGTCTCTCTCTCTCTCATTTAGAGACATATATCTAGGAAAAAGAAAATGTACATAGATCAAATTTGAAACGGAGTAAAAAAAAAAAAAAAAGGAAAAAAAAAAAAAAAAAGGCGAACGCACAAAAAACACTTTAAGGAGTAAAAATTGTGAAACAAAATAATAAGGTAAAAAAAGAAAAAAAAAAAAAGATCTATCATATGCATGCTAAAACATGCGTTTTATATATTATTTATTTATTTTTTTTATTATTATAATCACTTCTTTTGGGGATAAAAGGTAGATGTACAGCAGGAGGTAGACAGAAGAGCTTCTCCACGTCACCTGCGTGGCACTGAATGCCACTTGGCGTCACGGGGATTCGAACCCACGACACTGGATCCGCAGTGCAGCACGCTAGCCAATCGGCCACCGTGGCACCGGAAGAGGAGGGCAGGTTGGGGCTTCTTGTCTCGACTCTCGGCCGCGGGTGCTCCCCCCATCCCCCAACCCCCCTCCCCTACCTCCCACTGTGTGTGTATGTACGAGCGCGCGCGTGTGCGTGCGTGCGTGTCTAAGTGTGTATGTGTGTATCTGAAGGTGTGCGCAAAAGATATCCGTAAAATATCTTTGTATTTTTTTCTCTCCATAAATGGTTTGTTTTCTTTTCTCTTATTTTTATATTTATTTTTTCATCATCTTTCTTCCTTCTTAGTCTTTCCCCGCCTTTCTCAATATCGCAAGATTTGCTCTTTGGCCGATTTTTTTCTTTTTCTTCTTTTTACGTCACTCACTTTGTAGGTTTCCTTTTTACCTTTTTCAAGTATCTTTTTCTTTTTCATTATTTTACGTAATATTTTTGTAACGTTTTTTTTCCTTTTCAGTAGTACTTTTTACATTTTTTTTTCTTTTTTTCGTTTGTCTCTCTGTTGTATCTCCCTGTTGATTCATCTGTCTATCGAACCTTTCTCTCTATATATATTTCTGACCATCTGTCTATCTTTATATCTCTTTCTCTTTCTCCCTCGCTCTCTTCTCTCTGTCTATCTATCTATTTATCTATCTATCTATATTTCTCTCTCACCCCCTCTCTCTCAGGTAATCTATCTATCTATCTATCAAGTTATCAGTGTGTCTATCAACTTATTTATCCATCTATTTCTATCCTCTTCCGGAGACGCCCGGGTCAGTAAGAATGATAAGGTGATCAGTTTTGATTATGATGATAACATAAAATTGATTATCATTTTAATAGAACGATAACTATAATGATGATGATAATGATAACAATAAGAATGAAATTATAATAATCGTGATGATGATTATGAGGATGACAATAATAAAAATAACAATAATAAGAGCAATAAAGATATTAGTAATGATTATAGCCATGATGATGAGGATGAAATTAAAGATATATAAGAAAGGAAATAATAACATCAATATTTCTGATATAATATTAACTATTCTAATTATGCTATTTATACGAAACATGTTAATGAATATTGAAATAAAATAAAAAGTTTAATGAAAATAAATATTTCGCACACAAAGATGAAAGTAATATGAAATTTAAAAAAATAAGAAAAAAATCGATGTGTGTGTCCCCGTCGGGAATCGAACCCGAGATCTCCTGATTAAAAGATAACCACTTCACCACAAAGACGCGGAAAGACAGGGTTATTGTATAAACAATAATTTCTCCCCCCCCCCCCGTTGTGTGTGTGTGTGTGTGTGTGTGTGTGTGTGTGTGTGTATGTGCGTGTGTGTGTGTGTGTGTGTGTGTGTGTGTGTGTGTGTGTGTGTGTCTGTTTGTTTGTCTGGCTCCGTGTCTGTCTCCTCTCTCTTTCTCTCTCTCTCTTTCTTTTTTTTTCTCTCTCGCTTTCTTTCTTTCTTTCTCTCAATCTCTCTCTCTCAATCTCTCTCTCTCTCTCTCTCTCTCTCTCCCTTTCTCTCTCTTTCTCTCTCTCTCTAATATTGTCTTTCTCCTTTTCTCTCTCTCTCTCTCCTCTCCTCTCCTCTTTCTCTCTCTCTCTCTTTCTCTCTCTCTCTCTCTCTCTGTCTCTCTCTCTGTCTCTCTCTCTCTCCAATATAGTCTTTCTCCTTCTTTCTCTCTCTCTCTAATATTGTCTCCCTCCTTCCTTCTCTCTCTTTCTTTCTCTCTCTCTTTCTCTTTCTTTTTTTTTTATCTCCCTCTCTCTATAATATTGTCTTTCTCCTGTGTGTGTATGTGTGTATGTGTGTGTATGTATATATGTGTATATATACATACATATATATTTTAATATATATATATATATATATATATATATATATATATATATATATATATATATATATATAAATGTATATGCATATATATATATATATATATATATATATATATATATATATATATATATATATATATATATTTATATGTATATACATATATAAACATACATGTACATATCTATATTTATATATTATGTGAAGCGCATGTGATAACCACTGTAACACGGAAACGATGTTCTCTATAAATGTTTATTTGTTTAATGTTTAGCTGCAATTATCGGTTGATGAGAGAGAAAGAGGGGGAAGGAGGGAGGGAGGGAGGGAGGGAGGGAGAGAGAGAGAGAGAGAGAGAGAGAGAGAGAGAGAGAGAGAGAGAGAGAGAGAGAGAGAGAGAGAGAGAGAGAGGGAGGGAGGGAGGGAGGGAGAGAGAGAGAGAGAGAGAGAGAGAGAGAGAGAGAGAGAGAGAGAGAGAGAGAGAGAGAGAGAGAGAGAGAGAGAGAGAGAGAGAGGGTGGGAGAGAGAGAGAGGGAGGGGGGGCAAAAGAAAATATATAAAAAGGAAAAGGGAGAACAAGGAAAAAATAGGAAAAGGTAGACGTAACAAAGAGGACAAGGGGAAAAGAGAATAAAAATGGGTTAAGAAGAGAGAGAAAGAGAGGCAAAACAACAAGCGCTAAGATAAAACAGATGAAAGAGAAGGAAAGTGAGACACGGAAAAGATAGAGAGGGGAATTGGGAGAAAATGAGACTAAAAGGAAAACAAGAAAATATAATAAGCAGAAAGGAGAGAAGAGCGAAAAGAAGGAAAACGAAACAAACGAAAAAGGAATGAAAGAAGTGGAGTAGACAAAGACGAAGATGGAAGAGAACCAAAAAAAAACAAAAAAAAAACGTAAGAAAGAGGTCATGAGATAAAAAAGGAAAGAAGTGAGAGGAAAGAAGGAGGAAAGGGCGAAGAGGAAAACGATAAATTTCCTGCATAATCCTGAGGCTTTGTTCATGTCTACACTCTATAAATTGTCTACATTAGATGAATAAGTACAGTATCGGGGTTCTGCGGGAGAGTTCTCGCCTTCTACGTGATTGGCGCGAGTTCGATCCCCAGACGATGCCGGAAATTCAGCGACCCTATTTTCCATTTTTTATTATCATTATTATGAATTTATCTTTTTTTATGATCTGCATGACTGTTGTCACTATCAATAACATTATCATGTTCACGATTATCAATATCATTGCCAGTATCACTATCATTATTATCATTATTATTAGTATCATACTCATTTTTATTATCACTACCATTGTCATCATTATTATCATTGTTATTATTATCATCTTATCTCTATAAAAATAAAATATAAATATAAAATATAAGTATAAAATATAGATATAAATGGATATGATATAAATATATAAAAATGTAAATATCTAATATAAATACAAAATATAAATATAAAGTCTGAATATAAGATGTAAACATAAAATCTTTAAGCCAAAATAATCTTGTAGATCGACCTACAAAAATCATAAAAATATCATATGTGATTCTGCCTCCGAGTGTATTTTTAAATCACAGGCTTCCTGCTGTGCCATTCAGTGAAATACGTAATAAAATTAACAAATGAACATGTCACACAAGTCTACTAAGAATTACATGGAACTAAATGATCTGCGCAAAATATAACAGAAACTAAATGATAAAACAAAACAATGCACGATCGTTTGTCCTTGGCGGAATCGAACCCGAGATCTGCTGATTCAGGGTCAGTCGTTTCAACTAAAATACAAGGAATTTCTGAATGAAAAAGAAAAAGTAACTTCTCCCCCCCCCCCCTCTCTCTCTGTCTCCTTTCTTTGTATCATCATCATCATGGGGGCTGACGCCGATGGGGGCGCATAGCCGCATCCACCCTTCGCTTCCACCTACGAGGATCCCTCATGGCTAGACGCCAGGCAGGGACTCGGCCCATCTCTAGTTCTTCACGGCAGGTTTGGTCGATCTGCCCAAGCCATGATTTCCTCGGTCGTCCCACAGGCCTTCTCCACCCAGGGTTGTCTCGAACAGAGACGACCTGATGGGCAGGATCATCCTGAGGAAAGAGAGCCAGGTGGCCGTATAGCCTGAGTTGGCGATCACGGATTGTGCAGATAACAGGTCTTGTGCCAGTCTCACGGTGCAACCGTTGGTTGGACACATGGTCCCACCAACAGTACCCCATGATCTGGCGCAAGGACCTATTACAAAAGGCTTCAAGACGAGCCTCCAAGGCACAGGACAATGTCCAGGTTTCGCTACCGTATAGCAAAACTGGCATTATCAGGGCCTTGAAAACCCGTAGCTTGGTCCTTCTGCACAGGTACCGACATCTCCAAATACTCTTGTTGAGAGAGTTCATGACCCCTGCTGCCAGGCCAATCCGTCTGCTGACTTCATGGTCTGACAGCCCAGAGTTATGAACTACACTACCAAGGTATGTAAAGGTCTCTGTGACTTCAATGTCCTCGCCGCAAGCACGTACCGACTGAACAGGTTCTCCTAACAAGTCCCCAAATTCCTGGACCTTGGTCTTGGTCCAGGAGAGCTCTAGACCCAGGGGCTTTGCTTCATTGCTAAATGCATCGAGAGCCGCCACTAGGGTTTCCAAAGACTCAGATAGAATGGCAACGTCATCAGCAAAGTCAAGGTCTGTAACCTTGATATTGCCCAGCGTTGCCCCACAATGACTTTGAATAGTAGCTCTGCCCAGTATCCAGTCCATGCAAGTGTTGAAAAGAGTTGGTGCAAGGACACAGCCTTGCCTCACTCCTGAACTAACAGGAAAGAAGCTCGACAGGCCCCCACCACACTTTACAGCACTTTCAGTACCAGTATACAGGTTTGCTACTAGTCCAATAATCCTTGTTGGTATTTCTCTCAGCCTCAGGATCTCCCAAAGTGACTCCCGATGCACCGTATCGAACGCCTTCTTGAGGTCGATGTAGGCTGCAAGCAGCCCACGCCCGAACTCACGACGGCGCTCTACAATGACTCGAAACGCCAGGATACGGTCTATTGTGGACTTACCAGGAGTGAATCCGGATTGCTCCAGTCTCTGGTGCCTCAGTAGATGGTCTCTGATACGTCTCAGAAGGATGTGGGCGAGAACCTTGCCTGGTACACTGAGCAGTGTGATGCCTCGGTGATTGCTGCAGTCCCAACGGTCCCCCTTCCCCTTCCAGAGAGGGATGACCACACCCCTCAACAGGTCAGGAGGAACGGAACCGAACTGCCAGATGGCAGCCAGGACAGCATGTAACCCTCGTGCCATAGGTTCACCACCAGCCTTTAACAGTTCAGCTGGTATGCCGCAGATACCAGCTGCTTTATCACTCTTCAGCTTGGAAATCGCCCCCCTAACTTCAGTTAGGGAGGGAGGGTCCTCGCTGATAGGTGGATCCGGCAGTGGGATCTCGACACTACCCGCATCCAAGTTAACTGTTGGTGGGTCAACCTAGTACAGCTGCTCAAAATACTCAGCCCAACGTCCCCGCACCGCAACAGGATCTGAAATGATCTGACCACTTACTGAGCGAACTGCTGCCACCTGTGAAGAGGGCTTGGAGTTCAGCTTTCTCAGGGCTTGGTATGCAGGACGAAGGTCATTTACTAAGAAATGGCCTTCTACCTCCTCTGCAAGACTCCTAATAAACTGTTCCTTGTCCCTTCTTAACAGGGACCGAGTTCTGCGCACATGAGAACGGTGCAATTCCTGATCCCCTGTCAGACGAGCCGCACGACATGCATCTGTGGCTTCCAGTGTCTCCTGCGAGATGGAATTCTGTACTGCTCTCGGGCGTACACCAATCGTATCTTGAGCTGCATCAAGCGTTTCACGCTTAAAGGTATCCCACAGAAGAACAGGGTCTGTCAGACTGCCAAGCACTGCGAAACGATCAGAGATTGCCTCAGCAAACCCGCGGGCACACTCCCCCTCCCTCAGCCTGTCCAAATGAAACACCCTAGGGTGATCATTTGACCGCTGGGGGGTTTTGAAGTGGACCCGGAGGATAGCCACAACCAATCTATGGTCAGTACCACAGAACTCAGCACTCCTGTACACCCTGCAATTCTGAAGGATCCTCCAACAAGTGCTAACAAGTATGTGGTCGATCTCCTTGGCTGCATTACCCACATCACTGTACCATGTCCAGTGATGTGGGTCTGGGCGCTGGTACCAGGAGCCAGAAATCCTCAATTTCTGGGACCTAGCAAAGTCCCGGAAAAGGAGGCTATTCTCGCTACCGGCATCAGCTCCTGAACCATGGGGACCGACAGACAACTCATAGCCAGCTCGATCACAGCCAGATACCGCATTGAAGTCGCCTAGAACAATGCGAATATCTCGTCGGGGACATCTGTCTACCACAGATGTAAGTTTGGCGTAGAACATCTCTTTCACGTCAAGTTTACTAACATCGGTAGGAGCGTACACAGCAATAAGAGACATGAAGCCAAAAGATAGCTTCAATCTCAATACCATTATACGCTCATCAACAGGAGTAACCTCTACTACCGAGGGCTGGAGTCTGCTGGAGATGGCAATGGCTACTCCCTGGAGATGGTGGCCATCGCTGCGGCCTGACCAGTAATAGGTGTAGCCACCTACACAGGTCATGCCGCTGCCAGGCCTCCTCACCTCCGAGAGAGCAGCCACCTCAACTCTCAGCCTCCCCAGTTCCCTCGACAGTAGAGGCAACCGATCATCCTGACGCAAAGAACGGAAGTTCCAAGCCCCCACCCTTACTTCCCGCCTGAGGTTCAGCCTCTGGCAGTCGCTCCGGGTGGATGCCACCTCTGCCATCCCCACTGACGCTGCCCCATATAAAAGGGGGTGGCGGGCTGCGTGCCCCATCATCCACCTGTGGGGTTCCCGAGGGTCTTTACCCCACAAGCTTCACTCTGGGCTGGCGGCCACCAGAGCGCAGGCGAGACGGGTAGTTCCCGTTCCCAGCCTGCGCTCCAGCAGTCGCCCTCCCAGCAGGGCCCACA
>NC_091559.1:8358301-8373301 GCF_042767895.1 Penaeus vannamei | reverse complement strand
GAGTGAATTAGACCTGCGCTCTCTTGATGATCCAGGAATCTTTTGATGACGTCACACAGCACTGGGAATACAGCGGCGCTTGCACAGGGACGCCGAGGCATTTCGCCAGTATTTACCTCGCCGATAATTGGCCGTAAATTATATCACGAGTTTGTGCCCCACTCAATAGATTATTCCCGGCGGCGTTCGGGTCATTAAGCGATGCAGAAAATTACACAACGGACGGTTATTCGGCGAGGCTGAAGAGAGCTTTCGCAGGTCACGAGGCAGCGGGAAATGCTGCTGCTTCTGCTCATCGCGAGGAAACCCATGTCCAGGGACGGAGGTCAAGGCACACACACATTCACACACACACAATTATGATGTAATTCTCCCTTCAAACGACCCCGTATAAATTCCTGATGGTAGATATAAGACACCTTGGTAGATATTCCTTTGACGGCCGATTCCTCAGTAGGCTATCTTTTCGTCTCCTGAGGGAGTGAAAATCTGGTTTCGAAGGGACAAATATTATGGGAACTGGATATTGTGAATCGACTCTCACCGTAACTTTATGAGTTTAACGTGATTTGAGGATGAGTTACAGAAAATGGTGTTCATTTGATATTTTAAGATCGCTACCGGTTTAGGAACCCCGTTCATATCCCGTTGTCATTAGATGAAAAAATGGGACAGTTGTAGTAGGAACTAGTATTCATGGACAATAAAAAAATCATTTAATGCCATGACCTCTCTCAACGCGTTGCATGAGCCTGTGCTAAAGAAATTCCTAAGTGTTTAGGAACTGACTGATTTTCGGTATTAACTTACGTTTACTTCGTAACTTTTTCATTATTGTAAAAAATCATTATTTAAAGGACTATTTACTAAGGTGAATATTCATAGCAAATTACTGCGTACTTAATCTGATTTTTATAAACATTACGGAATGGAAATGATTAATTCAGTTCACGGGCATCATCTTTACATAAAATCACAAAACACGGGCACACGTACCGCCGCTTTCGAGGCGATTCATCTTGGGCCGGAGATAGTCGGGGGTGTGACCTCGCTGGACGTGGGAGCAACAGAAATATATTATTAAAAAAAACTGTGAATATCCAAGAAATGTAAACACAATCTCAACAAATACCTGAAATGAACTTGAATATATTATGTACGTGTGCGCACAACATACATTTAATACCGATCAGGCTTTGGAAATAGACTATTACATTTGCATTGTTACACTCAATCTCATTGTTACAATACAGATACTAAAATTATATATCTCAAAGGGAAATAATAATACAATAATGATAAACAAATAAGTAAAGAAAAGAAAATGTAAAAAGCATAGATTTAGGCACATTATGTAATATGCCATTTCATGACGTGGTGAAACGAGTAAAAAGAGAGGGGGGGGGGAGAAGGGAGAGAGGGGGGGGGGAGAAGGGAGAGAGAGAGAGGGGGGGGGGAGAAGGGAGAGAGAGAGAGGGGGGGGGAGAAGAGAGAGAGAGGAGAGAGAGAGAGAGAGAGAGGAGAGAGAGAGAGAGAGAGAGAGAGAGAGAGAGAATGGTATTCCGAAAAAATAAATAATAATAATAATAATAATACTGCCGATTACATATATCAAGTAATGAAAGCAATTTAGGGTTCCAAGTAAAAATAGTATGCCCATATATTTATATATATTAACTTATCTTAAATACATTTTCTCTTTCTATGTTTCTTTATTTGAGAAAGAGAGAGAGAGAGACAGACAGATGAAAAGCTCCTCTTGTCACGAGGGATGTCACACGAAGGGGAGTGGCTCGAGTGATGGCGTCGGGAGGGGGTTAAGAGGAAGCATGTTCTTGTGCTAGAGGAAATGAGAATGGAAGTGCCTTGGAGGTTTCTAAAATCTGTATTCTCCTTTTGTGCTTGTTATGCTATTTCTCCATACGCAACATATTTGTATCTGTTCTCACCCCCTTTTTACACAGAGCTCGACAGTCATTAATTATTTAAAAAAGAGAGAAAACGAAACATCAAATCAGAGTAAAAGAAACAGACCGCAAGATGAGCGCCTCCGTGCTCTGGCGTTGCCTGTTTCTCGACCGATTATTAGGTTGACATATTTTCTCTTCCGTTTCAGACGAGGTCGATCAGATTCACCTTGGAGGAGATGCTAGTGTGCCCGTGTATGTGTGTGCACGTGAATGTATGTGAGTCCGCACGTATGTGTGCGTGTGCGTCCTTGGTGATAAAAATGATAATTTGATGACATTCCATGTGGTAATAACCTTTTCCTCATCCTGCGTCTATATCACACGCATTGGAGCATGGATCACGCAGCTCAAACTTTTGTCCAGAAACCCTATCTATGCAGAAGCGGAAACACTTTCGAAACAAAGAAAATGTATAAAGTAGCAGCTCCTATTTGTAGAAGTAGGAATAGAATGCTGTCTGTCTATTCGGTTCCCCGCGTGCCCATGGTCAGAGGCAAGCCAAGGAAGGTCCTTCGGCAGTGCCTCTCCATCGCATCACTGGCAATGTCTTCTCATTGGCGGCGAGGCACTCTTTTGGTGTCCCGCCGAACTTCTCAAAGCGAAACGTCCCGGCATGTTTTACTTCTGTTTGTATTAACTTAAGGCATCGGAGGATTACTCAAGTCCTTTCGGTAAACTTTCCTGTTCGTACCATTGGATTAGATGTGTTCGGATCGTCTTCCCATTGGCAGTTTGAAACTTTTGACATCAAAGTTTAAAAGGGTTTCCCATTCCCTTTCCACCACACGGTGCGGTAGGATAAGCCTTGTCATTATCTCACTGCCAACGAGGCGGATTGCGACCTTTTCCCATCCAATTTTAGAGATGCCTTCCATATCGACCTCGAGGGGTGGCGCCGAGTGACTGTCGCAGATCTCTTGGTTAAAAGTAACCGTAATTTTTAGCTTCTGAAGATTACTTTGGTTTCATAACGCTTGATATTATGATAGAAATTTGTTACAATCCAGTAAAACATTCATCTTAATCATTATTCATTAAGAAATGGATCCAATGCTAAATGTAATTTTACATTAGGTTATTAAGAGGTGTGTTTGTATATTAGTAACATTTGTTATTTAATATTTCTTATGTTTTGTTGCTATAGAGGAAAATAGTCATAATGATGGAATTATGCATTTTCATTCAGATTTCGTACTTGAGGATGTGTTAGAGATCCTTTAATTCATGATAAATTAAACTTGCTGAGTGATTTGCATCAAGTGTTTCCGCACCTCTATGCACTGGCAAAGGCCAATCCTTATTTACATTAGTCATATTGTTTTTTTCCGTTACTATGCATCCTCAGTAGGTTGCTCTTGCACATGAATTGATTTCCACAGAGCAAAGTGGCATTTACACACTCCTGAAGGTATTTATGAAGCTGATATGAGCTGAGGAGGGTCGCTACGATAAGCGTCACGAGAGGTTTCGGGCTCCCGTAAATGTCTCTCGTACGAAGATGTGTTTACAACCTCGGAAGTGTTATGAAAATACGTTCGTTGCGAGAAACTAAAGTAACTTGTTTTACGATGTAAACAGACCATTTACGATATCGTAAGACGTTAGTAAATCCGGCCCCTGAAATACATTCATTCATATGGGGAAGAAATAGACGTCAAAAGCTCTTCTCTCGTATTCAGATGTAACTGATTATAGATACACTCTTTGCCTTGGGCCTTGAGTTTGCAGTCTGCCATTCATCATGCTTCATTTTCATTTTCAGTTTTCTGTGTATTGCTTTTGATCTTGTGTCGCGTAATTATACGTGTCGTCTCTATATTTGAAAAAATATACATATAATTAATAATTTTTTTTATTATTATGGCCACGCCGGGACTCGAATCCGGGTCTATGGTTATAGAGACTGATGTGTTACCCGTTACACCACAGAGGCTTCCTGAATTTATTACGGATATTGGTGATTTTAGTTCTTCACAGACTGTTGCACGGCCATGCTGAAGAGGCACTTTCTCATTCGAATGCTACTGCGAAGCTTCATGTTTTTTTTTTTTTTTTTTTTTTTTTTATAGCGGTTTGATTGACTTCGTCCTCTCCTTTATTATTATTATTATTTTTATTATTATTATTGTTATTATTATTCCTTTTTTCATTATCATTTTAGGAAGCGTAAGGCGGGAAAAAGTAATATTATTAAACTAATAATGTAGTAACCTACACTGATTTGGTAAGGATGACAAGTTTTTGTACACCTGTTTATAGACTTCTCTTTTGCATAATATTCAGACTCAAGTCACGTGATTTCGCAAGGCCCTTCTGAGTGCGAAGAAGCGAAAACGAGCAGCTTTAAGGACAGGAGAGAAAAGACGAATTAAAAAGACGAGAAGTAGCGAAGAGGAGAGGAAAGAGGAAACGGAGTATAAATATTAAAAAGGAAGAGAGAAAAAGTAAGGAGGAGGAAAAGATAAAGCGAAAAGAGAATAAAGACATAACAGTAATGATGAAAACGATAATGATGATAATGATAAGGATAATAACATTAATAGTAACAGGAATAACAAAATGTATATTTCGTAGATTAGAAATAACGGCAGACGATTTTTTTAAATATTGCCGTTAATCATTGCACATGGGACTAGCATCATCGACACAAACCATTTTTTTTTTTTTTTTTTTTTTTTACATTCATCCAGCAACTACATCTTCGCAATCGTGCCTTCAGATGCACCATAATTTGTTTTGTTTCTGCTCAACATTTATGGAGGTCAACGGAATAATAAAAAAAATTATGGAGATGCAGATTGTGCAATAGGCGAAGGTACGTGAATAATGGCCTGCAGTGGACAGAGCAGTCCCTCGCCGTGTCCTTGGAAGCAGCGCAGCGTTGCAAGAATGAAAAGAGAAAGGAAAAATGGACAGAAACAAGTCTACATTTATTTATCGAAATTTGTGGTCAGCAGTAATAACTTATTAGTATATCCCTCGATCACAAATAATACAAATCTCTCTTCATTTTGTATCTATTAAGATTACATATTTGCATTCGTTCGCCCTTATATGTGTTAAATAAATCCCTCTGATACACTATTCATCTCCCTGACCATATTCTCATGAGTCTATATGAGTGGATTCGTTTATCTCATGCCTATTCCTCAACATTATTCATTAGATGAGCGTTCAAAGCTTTCGTCAGGGTTAACATCTCGGTGAAAAAGAATCCTTTCTTTTCCTCGAGGGTCAAGTGAACTCTCTTCGTCAGCTCTTGTCAGTCTCACCTCCCAAACGAGTGGCTGAATAAGGTCATTCATGCTTAATCCTACTGAAATATCTTTCAGTTCATGTTTATAACTTGATGTGTAGCATGATGTAACCGGAAACGAAAATATGTACTGTTTCGCTCCCCTTGTGGAACGAAATCCCTATTTATCTGATTTTGTGAGGGCTCTCAGCTGAACGCAAAAACATCTACATTATTTGAAAGAATGTCCAAGTATGAGAATTTTTTTTTTTTTATCTTCTTTTGTTTTAGCCCCTAATAATGATATTGGAAAGAAAATCATAACATTAATGATAATCATAACGGCAGCAACAATTAAAGTCATAATGGAAACAATAGGAAACGTACAATTCGTAATTAACGACATAGCTCACAAAAAGTAAAAAGGTCCTAAGTACGTTTGCTAGTACTATATGGAAGGATATCACCTTAATCCTTTGTTAAACATTTTCTCACAGATTCTTTTCTTTCTTTTTTCTTATGCTTTCTTTCGAGGAAAAAGTAGTGTATTTTCATCACTTGTAACGTCTATAAAAATATACCTTATAGACCAATTGCGGAGAAACAAAATGGCGCCTCTCCCTTTGACATTTCGTCAACTTGATTGATACAGATCGTCGACTTCATAGATTCGCTAATAGAATCCTTGGAATTTTATAAGAAAGTCAAAATCTGTTGAACCAGACAGCAAGTTTTATTCTTCTAGTTGATGATATTCAATAATGCCGTAATCATTAGCAAGATAAAACGCGCTTGGAAAGCATTTTCAGTGAAATGAGATGCTGAAGCGTGACTTGCATTTTCTGCCTGACTGTTTCTGAGGATCTTATCGTTATCATCACTGTCATCATCTTTTAAGTCTGAGTAGTAATTACAGTTATTGCACTAACATTCGCAGTGTTCTCGTTATCATCACCATCATCACCAAAACTGTTATCATTATTATCTTTGTATTTATCATCTTCATTTACATCCTCCTCCTCCCTATCATTATCATCACCATCATCATCATTATCATCATCATCGTCATCATCATCACCATTATCATCATCATCACCATCATCATCATAACCATCATCATCATCATAACCATCATCATCATCATCACAACCATCATATTCATCATCATAACCCTCATTATCATCATCATAAACATCACGCATAATATTTAAGTCCTATCAATACTGATGACGATGGTAATGTCTCTTTCTATCAACCTATCTATCTCTCTCTCTCTCTTTATCCGTGTTTCTATTGAGCGTGTGTGTGCATATGTATGTGTGTTTGTTCGTGCGTGCGTTTGTGCTACGCTTGACTGCGTGTGCATATGTACCTTTGCCATGTTCATCGGGCACTTCATTGATTGGCCATTGCGCGTTATCTCCTAGCTGACGATCTACACACACACACACACACAGACAAAAAAATCCAAATTAAGAGAAAAAGTGACTTCCGTCAACATTTAACAACAATATTTTGCGGAGAAAATTTCGGAATGCGACATCAGTATTAGCATTTTACTTCCTATTTCAATTTCTATTCTTGTTATCATCATCTCATAATATATATATATATATATATATATATATATATATATATATATATGTGTGTGTGTGTGTGTGTGTGTGTGTGTGTGTGTGTGTGTGTAGTGTATAGTTTACAATTTAACATAAGTCTAATTCCAGAAAAGGGAAAAAAATCAAAATGGAGCAGAGTGGTTTCGATCCACGGTCCTCCGGGTCATGAGCCCGGCGCGCTTCCACTGCGCCACCCTGCTAATTAATATTTCCCAATAACCATAATTAATTAAATCATTATCATTTTCTTTGTTGAAATTGCTAAAATTATCGCATTTATCATGATCATTGAGTCAATCATGTTCATCACCATTGTTATCATTATCATTATTGTAAAGAAATACTGAGGAAGTGTGCCTGAACCGCTGTGCTCATGCGACGATCGAGCGGTAGAATTGGCGTTCTTGGTCGGAGCGAATTTACTAGAAACTAAAGAAGTGAATCAGAACTCGGAACGGCGTTGGAGGAACGCCGGGAAGCGAGCGCAGGACCGCTGGCATGCCTCGGGCGGGGCAGAAGACCGAGACGCCATCGGCGATCACAATTAGGAGGTTCTCAGAGCTTACTAATACTACTACTATTGATTATGATAGCATCAGTAACAATAACATCAAAATAACAGGAACGGTAATGAGAGACACACATCTTATTAATACAGAATCTGAGAAATTCCGTGAATTATCTATGGATTTCATTGAAAAGTCTTGATATAACAAGGTGAAAGTAAGTAATGGTAGTAATAATTAATGATGTTTTCATTGCTGTTGCTATGACTATTGGTGGTATTATCATTAATATCCCTAAAAACATATTAATATTAACATATTAAGTGTTGTTTTGATATAACGAGCTTCCAAACTTCTTATGCCCGTGGCCCCTTTCTCATAATTTTTCTTTTTTTAAGATTCGAGAGTAATCTGTACGAATTTCACTTACACTATTTCTTAACACTTTGGCTTCATTGGTCTCATGTGCTTCGGACAGTAGTTTCCAGCCCGTTTGCCCTCCGACCCTTTCGCGAACCTTCGATACACTCGCGCCATCAGTCGTTTCGTTCATTTTTTCTCTAAATTTATATGTCATGAAGGTACGAATTCTTAAAGCTATGACTTCCTCTATATTCGTGAAATGAACAATAACGCCACGAAAACGAAGTTTTGATAAAACCCTCCTCCGTCTCTTTATCTTTCTTTCCTTCTATCTCTGTTTGTTTTCAATCTCATTTTTTTAAATAGCAGTGTATGATTTATCTATATTAACATTTTTATTAAACATTTTTTGTCTACCTGTCCATCTATGTACGCATATGTTTATCTATCCGGGGCGTTTTTATAATTAAGGAATGTGTTTTGTCCGCATTTTCTGGCATTTTTATTTATGAATGCATTTATTTGTTTTATTAGAACCTTATGTGATGGCAACTGAACCTGAATTAGTCCTGCGGCTCCCTTCTTTGCCGTCGGTTTGTCTTGCTGCCTCATTTAGAACTCAGGTTTAGCGTTACTTTTTATGTTAATATGGTTCATGTATGTTTTCGCACGTGCTTACAAATACGTACACAGACACTAACACATACACACACACACACACTCATTCTCTCTCTCTTTCAATGTTACACATTACGCACCTGCATATACTCACGAGGAAGTTACATAAATACCCCTCCCAACCCCTTCCCTGTACCCCTCGGCCACGGTAACCGAGCGGGCAAAGGCGCCGGATTCGAACGCGCGACCGCATATCCGAATTCGCGGTCGCGGGTTCGAATCCCCAAAAGGGAGCAAAAAAATGCTCCCTCTGATTGCAACATTGCCCGGGGCTGAAAGACATGAAAAGCTCCGGGCTTAAAAAAAAAAGCGCCGTTGCAATCAGTTTTGTTTTTAGATTATCTTTTGTGCATGATTAATTGCATTAATTTATAGACATAAAAAACAGATGATTCCCAGTCAAAGGTCCGACGCCGCGTGTCGCTGTTGATTAGGCTCAACATGAAACGTTGTTCTGCTGAGTGCGAGCGCTTCCGTTCCTTAATTAAGGTCACACAGATCACGCAGTTTCGTTGTGCAATTAGTCCGTCAAGAAATATGTCTCTTCATAGTCGCCCCCCTCCCCCTCCCCTACCCCCTGCAGACGTACAGACAGAAACAATGAAAAGAGAGAGAGAGGAAGGTAGACTAAGAGAGAAGAGAGAGGGGGGTTAAAGAGAGAGAGAGAAAGAAGTGGAAGGAAAAAGGGGATGTTTCATTTATAATTTGTATTATATTAGTTTCTTAAACGTATTAATACCGTCTTTATCTTTATTGATGTTACTACAATTATTGTTATTCTTATTATTATTATTATCATCATTATTATTGTTGTTATTACTATCATCATCATCCTCATCCTTAACCACATCATCATCGTCACTATCATCATTATCATCAGTATTATTATCATAATTCCTCATACTATTATGACAATTGCTATTTTTATTCTTATTATCATTATTACTATTATCATTATCATTATTATCGTTATGATTACTATCATTATGATAATTATTATCGTAATTGTTGTCATCATTGTTATTAATATTATCATTATTTTATTACTAAAACTAATATTATAATTACTTTTATCATCATTACTTTCATCATTATAACTATTACGAACTATTAACTCCGTTATTATCTTTTCTTTATTATTATCAGTGTGCCATTTTCTTTTCTTTCCTTATTTGCTGTTGTTTTCATTTCCTTGTCATCGAATCCTACTCTTGTTATCATTGCTGTTATGATCATTATCATCACAATCCGTTCATATAAAAACCGAACTTTCCTCTAGGTTGTCTTGAGGTTTGCACTAGTCTCAAAAACAGGCAGCTTGCGTGACAAATCTCTTTTTTTATTATAATTGTGGAATGTTTTCCTTTCTGGCAATGTTGGAAGCTGCTGCTGTACATGAGTGAGGCATCTGAAGGCAAGTCAAGTCGAGTGTAATTTTCGCTTTCTTTTGTGAAATCTTTCGTCGATTCAGGTCACTCATAGAAAACATACGTTACTATAATTCTTTTACTTCACCGTGATTATTAGTCGCTTAAACTCAAATGATAAATAAAAACTTATAAACCAGAAACAGCCTTCATAGCATTTGCAGAAAAGATTAATAACATAATATATAAAATTTACTGAAGATATTGAGATTATCTTAATAATAGGTATTTATAATGAAGTGTAGGTTGTAGAATATATAATGTTTTTCTTTTCTTTTCTTTTTTGGAATAGCTATTCGTACCCTATATTAGAGAGAAAGAGAGAGAGAGAGAGAGAGAGAGAGAGAGAGAGAGAGAGAGAGAGAGAGAGAGAGAGAGAGAAAGAGAGAGAGAAAGAGAGAGAGAAAGAGAAAGAAAGAAGAGAAAGAAAGAGAGCGAGAGCGAGAGAATGATATTCCTCAACGTGACTTAATAAGGCCTTGTAGTGTAGTGGTTACCACAGCTGATTCTTTTTCTTTTTCTTCTACTTCTTATTTTACTTTCATTTTTGTGTGCGAGTCATTTATTTTAATTAAACTTGTTTTTATATCAATATTCATCAACGTGTTTCTTATAGATAACATAATTAGAATAGTAATTTTGATATCAGAATGATTGATGTTATTTCCTTTCTTATATCTTTCATTTCATTTTAACCATCATAGTTATAATTATTACTAATATCATTACCATCATTATTATTATTCACATAATAATCATCACGATCACCATTATCATTATTAATATCATAATAATCTTATCATCATCATAACTATAATCAATTATTGTTCATCTTTATCATTATCATTATAGTTATTGTTCCATTATTTGGAAAATCATTTTTATGTCATCGTCATAATTAATGCTGACATTTATATTCTTCCTATCATTCCTACTATTTATGTTTATTTAATTATATCTTATTCTTGTTTCTTTCATGGCTCCAGGTCTCTAAGAAAAAATATTTTTGTTTATAGAGATATTTCTTGTCAATTAATTTCCCCAATCATTTATGTTATTTGATTAAACAGAAAATGAGTTCGTAGCATTTGTAAAAGAGATTCATCAAAACTATTTGAAATTGTCAGTAATTCTAGAAAATTATCGAGTTGATAATAATAATGATAATAATAATAATAATAATAATGATAATAATAAAAATAATAATGATAATGATAATAATAATAATAATAATAATAATAATAATAATAATAATAATGATCATAATAATGATAATGATAATATTACCACGTTGCTTTTTAATTTTTCTTTCTTTATAAATAGCACGAAAAATATGAAATCCGAATATATCACACCACAATTCCGCTATTTTAGAGAGAGAGAGAGAAAGAGAAAGAGAAAGAGAGAGAGAGAGAGAGAGAGAGAGAGAGAGAGAGAGAGAGAGAGAGAGAGAGAGAGAGAGAGAGAGAGAGAGAGAGAGAGAGAGAAACAGTGACAGAGAAAAGAGTGAATAGAGACAGACAGGCAGAATGAAAGAAAGAAAGATACAGAGAGAGGGACAGAGATAGAGAGAGAAAGAAAGGTACAGAGAGAGGGACAGAGATAGAGAGAGAAAGAAAGGTACAGAGAGAGAGAGAGATAGAGACAAGAACGTATGAGAAAGAGAGAGAGGAGGGTAGGGAGAGAGAGAAAGGGTGGAAGAGAAAGAGATACTGAGACAGAGAGAGCAGAGAAAAGAGAGAGAGAAAGTGGGATGGGAAGCGAGAGCGAGAGAAAAGGAGGAGGGAAGGGGGATATTTCATCTATTATTGCCCTTTTTTGTAAAATCTGTTTTTGCCATCTTTTCCGGTTGCAATTAGGAATGACCGAGGTTCATGGCTGGCTGTTCTGCTGCATTGGTTCTCTTTTCGACTGGTACACAGTATTTTGGAATGTAATGTGGTTTTTGGTATCTTATGATGGGTTGTACTGTGCTTTAGACAGCCAATTAAAGTAGGAATCTGCATGAAAACAACCTAGAGAAGAGGAATAAGTATTATTCCTATTATTATTATTATTATTACTATTATTTTTTATCATTATCTAGTATTATTTTCATTATTATTATCCTTATCATTGCTTTATCTTTAAGCTTCCTTTTTAGATTTTGTTTGTGCTTTCGTTGTTTTTTTTTTGTGATTCAGTTATAAGCATGAATATTTTTGTCCATATTTAAATATAAATATTACATATTTGCAAGGGACAAGAGAAACTAGAAGGGATCTACCCATAAGGAATTGAACCCGACTGCAAAGAGTGTAATCTGTGCAAAGCTTATTCTTAGGATCCAATCGCATAGTATCTGAATTGCGCTTCACATCTATCAGTCGTTAACAAATATCCTGTTAGGATCAGCATCATAGTTGTTACAGGAAATACTGTTATTTCTCATAATCTGTATCCACAATCTCTACCATAATGATAATAACCTCATCTCATCATCATCACCAACTTCATCATAGTTATAATCATAATCATCCTTTGTATCATTATTCCTCTTATCATTACATTTATCAGTATTATCTTTATTATTATTATCATTAGCAGTAGTAGTACTGTTACTGTCATTGCTATTATTACTATCATTGTTCTTTTTATCATCATTACTATATTCTTATTGATATTAACATTAGGTATATTATAATTACTATCATTTTCATCACTTTTGTAATTACCATCTTCATTATTTGTGTTATTACCTGCAGTTGTATCAGTTTTTTTTACATATGTGTGTGCGTGTGGGCCACGTGCAACTCATGATACGTCGATGAAAAATCCACCATTTTTCCTGGATTTTTAACCGATTAGTATTAAATTTTCCCGTTACAAAGTGTTTATGATCCTCAAGCGTAATGTGCTGCAATATTACTTGATCTATTTATTTATGATATACATATCCATATATGTACATTTATATAAATATATAAATGTATATATATGTAAATATATATATATATATATATATATATATATATATATAAATATATATATATATATCATCATCATCATCATCAGCCTGAGTCAATCCACTGCAGGACGTAGGCCTCTCCCATTCTTTTCCAGGTTTCCCTGTCTTGCGATGTTTGTTTCCAGTCTTGGCCCCCAAATTTCGCTATTTCGTCGCGCCATCGTGTCATTGGTCTGGCTCTTGGCCTCCTTAAGTTATTTATAGTCCAGTCTGTTACTTTCTTTGTCCATCTGTCGTCTTGTCTCCGACATACATGCCCTGCCCATTGCCATTTCTTCTTTTTAATGCTCTTGAGTATATCTTCTACCTTCGTCTGTTCTCTGATCCACGTCGCCCTCTTCCGATCTCTCAGGCTAATTCCCATCATCGATCTTTCCATCCCTCTCTGGGCGCTTATTAGTTTCCTCTCCAGTAACCTGGTTGTAGTCCATGTTTCTGACCCATAGGTCATAACTGGGAGGACGCATTGATTAAAGACTTTTCTTTTTAAGCACAATGGCAAGGAACCTCTTAGTGTGCTACTGTGCCTGCCGAAGGCACTCCAACCTAGACTGATTCGTCGCTTTATTTCCTGTTCACTTGATGTGCCTGTCTGCACGAGTTGTCCTAGGTATATATACCTGTCTACTACCTCTAGTGCTTCGCCTTGTACATGTATTTGTTTGAGTGGGACTCTGCTGTTGAACATAACCTTAGTCTTTTTCTTGTTCATCTTAAGTCCGACTTTTAGGCTTTCTCTATTCAGATCGTTTATTAATTGCTGCAGTTCATCAGCTGATTCACTAAGGAGAACAATGTCGTCTGCAAATCTTAGGTTGTTTAGGTGTTCGTCTCCTATTTTGATACCCTTCCCTTCCCATTCTAGTTTCTTGAATATTTCCTCGAGGCAGGCTGTAAACAGCTTTGGTGAGATGGTGTCGCCCTGTCTAACGCCTTTTTTAATTGGTATTTTATCGGTTTCTGTGTGGAGTTTGATGGTTGCTGTCCCATCTTTGTATATATCTTCCATTATATTACAATATACCTCCTCAACTCCCTGTTGTTGAATAGCACCTAATACTGCTGGTATTTGTACAGAGTCAAATGCCTTTTCATAATCGATGAATGCCATACACAGGGGTTTCCTATATTCGTTTACTTTTTCTCTTATTTGGGTGAGCGTGTGGATGGGATCTGTTGTTGAGAATCCGCTGCGGAAGCCTGCCTGTTCTCTAGGCTGGCTGGAATCCAGACTGTCAGAGATGCGAGCTGTAATGACTTTCGTGAACAGTTTGTAAGTAACCGAAAGGAGGCTTATGGGTCGGTAATTTTTTAAATCCTTTTTATCGCCTTTTTTGTGTAACAAGATAATTGTTGCATTTTTCCAGGCTTTCGGAGTTTTTCCGCTGAGAAGGCATTTGTTAAAAAGATTGGCTAGTTTCACTGTTGCGATGTCTCCTGCATCTAATATGAGGTCTATACTAATTCCGTCTTCGCCTGGTGTTTTCCCTCTCTTCATGCCTTTAAGTGCTCTTTTTATTTCTTCTTTTGTGATATTAGGTACGTCGCTAGTTACCGCGTTTGCTTCTATTTGTGGCTGTTCGTTTGAGTTGTATAGATCCCTGTAAAAGTCTTCCACTACTTTGATGATTTCATTCTTGTTATGTGTTACTTCTCCGTCTGGTTTCTTAATTGCATACATTTGATTTCTCCCTATTCCTAGTCTTCTTTTAGCTGCTTTCATGCTGGTACCTGAAATCACTGCTTCATTTATTATTTGAGTATTGAATTTCCGTACGTCTTCCCTCTTCTTTTTATTTATGGTCTTTGTTAGTTCAACCAATTCTATCTTGTCCCTATTTGACGATACTTTCATGTCTCTACGTTTTTGCATAAGCTGTTTAGTTTCTACCGAGAGCTTGCTGGAGCTTCAATTGTCGTTCTTTCCGCCTACTTCAAGTGCAGCTTCTTTTATTATGTCATTGAACTGTTTATTGATTTGGTCGATGTTGAGATCTTCGTCGCGGAGGAGTGAATATCTGTTTTGGATGTTTAGGCTAAATTCTGTTGCTCTGATCCTCAAGTTAGCCAAGTTTGGCTGTGGTTTACTCATTAGTTTGTTCCTTTCCCTTCTGAGATGTATTTTAATTTCGCCTCTCACCATTCTATGGTCGCTGCCTACATTTACTTTATTTATAACCTCTACATTTTTTATTATA
>NC_091559.1:8320801-8323301 GCF_042767895.1 Penaeus vannamei | reverse complement strand
TGTCTCGAACAGAGACGACCTGATGGGCAGGATCATCCTGAGGAAAGCGAGCCAGGTGGCCGTATAGCCTGAGTTGGCGATCACGGATTGTGCAGATAACAGGTCTTGTGCCAGTCTCACGGTGCAACCGTTGGTTGGACACATGGTCCCACCAACAGTACCCCATGATCTGGCGCAAGGACCTATTACAAAAGGCTTCAAGACGAGCCTCCAAGGCACAGGACAATGTCCAGGTTTCGCTACCGTATAGCAAAACTGGCATTATCAGGGCCTTGAAAACCCGTAGCTTGGTCCTTCTGCACAGGTACCGACATCTCCAAATACTCTTGTTGAGAGAGTTCATGACCCCTGCTGCCAGGCCAATCCGTCTGCTGACTTCATGGTCTGACAGCCCAGAGTTATGAACTACACTACCAAGGTATGTAAAGCTCTCTGTGACTTCAATGTCCTCGCCGCAAGCACGTACCGACTGAACAGGTTCTCCTAACAAGTCCCCAAATTCCTGGACCTTGGTCTTGGTCCAGGAGAGCTCTAGACCCAGGGGCTTTGCTTCATTGCTAAATGCATCGAGAGCCGCCACTAGGGTTTCCAAAGACTCAGATAGAATGGCAACGTCATCAGTAAAGTCAAGGTCTGTAACCTTGATATTGCCCAGCGTTGCCCCACAATGACTTTGAATAGTAGCTCTGCCCAGTATCCAGTCCATGCAAGTGTTGAAAAGAGTTGGTGCAAGGACACAGCCTTGCCTCACTCCTGAACTAACAGGAAAGAAGCTCGACAGGCCCCCACCACACTTTACAGCACTTTCAGTACCAGTATACAGGCTTGCTACTAGTCCAATAATCCTTGTTGGTATTTCTCTCAGCCTCAGGATCTCCCAAAGTGACTCCCGATGCACCGTATCGAACGCCTTCTTGAGGTCGATGTAGGCTGCAAGCAGCCCACGCCCGAACTCACGACGGCGCTCTACAATGACTCGAAGCGCGAGGATACGGTCTATTGTGGACTTACCAGGAGTGAATCCGGATTGCTCCAGTCTCTGGTGCCTCAGTAGATGGTCTCTGATACGTCTCAGAAGGATGTGGGCGAGAACCTTGCCTGGTACACTGAGCAGTGTGATGCCTCGGTGATTGCTGCAGTCCCAACGGTCCCCCTTCCCCTTCCAGAGAGGGATGACGACACCCCTCAACAGGTCAGGAGGAACGGAACCGGACTGCCAGATGGCAGCCAGGACAGCATGTAACCCTCGTGCCATAGGTTCACCACCAGCCTTTAACAGTTCAGCTGGTATGCCGCAGATACCAGCTGCTTTATCACTCTTCAGCTTGGAAATCGCCCCCCTAACTTCAGTTAGGGAGGGAGGGTCCTCGCTGATAGGTGGATCCGGCAGTGGGATCTCGACACTACCCGCATCCAAGTTAACTGTTGGTGGGTCAACCTAGTACAGCTGCTCAAAATTCTCAGCCCAACGTCCCCGCACCGCAACAGGATCTGAAATGATCTGACCACTTACTGAGCGAACTGCTGCCACCTGTGAAGAGGGCTTGGAGTTCAGCTTTCTCAGGGCTTGGTATGCAGGACGAAGGTCATTTACTAAGAAATGGCCTTCTACCTCCTCTGCAAGACTCCTAATAAACTGTTCCTTGTCCCTTCTTAACAGGGACCGAGTTCTGCGCACATGAGAACGGTGCAATTCCTGATCCCCTGTCAGACGAGCCGCACGACATGCATCTGTGGCTTCCAGTGTCTCCTGCGAGATGGAATTCTGTACTGCTCTCGGGCGTACACCAATCGTATCTTGAGCTGCATCAAGCGTTTCACGCTTAAAGGTATCCCACAGAAGAACAGGGTCTGTCAGACTGCCAAGCACTGCGAAACGATCAGAGATTGCCTCAGCAAACCCGCGGGCACACTCCCCCTCCCTCAGCCTGTCCAAATGAAACACCCTAGGGTGATCATTTGACCGCTGGGGGGTTTTGAAGTGGACCTGGAGGATAGCCACAACCAATCTATGGTCAGTACCACAGAACTCAGCACTCCTCTACACCCTGCAATTCTGAAGGATCCTCCAACAAGTGCTAACAAGTATGTGGTCGATCTCCTTGGCTGCATTACCCACATCACTTTACCATGTCCAGTGATGTGGGTCTGGGCGCTGGTACCAGGAGCCAGAAATCCTCAATTTCTGGGACCTAGCAAAGTCCCGGAAAAGGAGGCTATTCTCGCTACCGGCATCAGCTCCTGAACCATGGGGACCGACAGACAACTCATAGCCAGCTTGATCACAGCCAGATACCGCATTGAAGTCGCCTAGAACAATGCGAATATCTCGTCGGGGACATCTGTCTACCACAGATGTAAGTTTGGCGTAGAACATCTCTTTCACATCAAGTTTACTAACATCGGTAGGAGCGTACACAGCAATAAGAGACATGAAGCCAAAAGATAGCTTCAATCTCAATACCATTATACGCTCATCAACAGGAGTAACCTCTACTAC
>NC_091559.1:8293301-8295801 GCF_042767895.1 Penaeus vannamei | reverse complement strand
CCAAGTCACCAGCACCCACAAGTACGCAACCCACACCACGCGTGCCAACGTTACACAACGATTATCGGCGCACATCGCCCTACGCGGGATTTACCGGCCCAGCCGTGCCCAACCGAGAGCCGAAGGCTGGGATTCCAGTGAAGTGGCACTGCCGAAGGAACTCCTGCCCTGCTGACGGATCACCTGCTGACCGTCCACCCTCCCGGACCGCGCTGCTGACGACACCACACAGGCCTGCTGCTCACCCCACCAGTGACAAAGATTTCAAGGTTGGTCAGAGATTTGTTTTAAGGCGCATTTTTTTTTTTTCGTTAGAATATCTAGGTCGATTAGGATTATTTTATGGTTTATTTGTGTGCATTTCACCGTGCGTGCCCTATCATAGTCTCCCCGCCGTAAAGAAAACGGCGCATTACCCTATCGCTCGTGCCCACTCACCCTCCTCACACTTCCCTCCTTCCCCGTGTACGCTTTCCTCAGTCTCCCCGCTCAACAGAAAACGAGCTTCAACCGCACTCACACACTCGTGCCCGCTCACTCCTCGCCCCTCTCCTTTCACGCAGTTATTGCCATTCGTAATTTTTTTTCTTTTCTTTCTCTCTCTTTCCCTAACCCTATATAACTAACTCATCCTGTATTCCACGATCTCGAAGTCTGACCAACGCCACATTTGAATAAAACACTAGAAGACACAATCATGCACAGACGTACGTACGAACTCATGTGTGACGCCACATTTCCCTCACCCACCTCCCCTTCCACATCGTTCCCTCTCCCCAGTTTTTCCCCAGTGTTGTCTGACCTTTCCCGCGCAGATAATAGACTTCTCGACACCTTAGTACCTTATAACTCCACAGTGAAATATGACCTCACATCATTGTCCACTAACACGGAATTTTATTCTTCCTACTCACATCGGAACTTGACCGACACTCATTGCCCTGACCCCAGAGTTTCTGACACTAGTGACTTGTTCATGGACGTTTGCTACCTCAATAACCCTCTCAGGTACTGCATGTCTTTGAATCTTCCGTCTTTTCGTCGTCGTCGCCGTCCCTCTCGTACAAGAAGACCTCCTCGTTCATTATTTCGTTCGTTGCACATTATCTCGATACAAGACTGCCGTGCATAGCTTGTTTGTGTACGATTTCAGTCCTCCTAGTACCGTATGTTGTCCTTCTCATCGTCATTCTGTTGCCTTTTCGTTGCTATACAAGCGCCACTACCGGCCACTCAATCACAGGTAAAGCCGCGACCCCCTCAGCTCCCGCCAGCGACAAGGTCTCCACCGGTCCCGCGGACGCAAGCGCCACTACCGGCCACTCAATCACAGGTAAAGCCGCGACCCCCTCAGCTCCCGCCAGCGACAAGGTCTCCACCGGTCCCCCGGACGCAAGCGCCACTACCGGCCACTCAATCACAGGTAAAGCCGCGACCCCCTCAGCTCCCGCCAGCGACAAGGTCTCCACCGGTCCCGCGGACGCAAGCGCCACTACCGGCCACTCAATCACAGGTAAAGCCGCGACCCCCTCAGCTCCCGCCAGCGACAAGGTCTCCACCGGTCCCCCGGACGCAAGCGCCACTACCGCTACTCCATCGGGCTCCACACAGCCGAAGGTCACACCCACACCAAGTTACAGGAACCTCACCCCATCAACGGCCGCCTCAGGACGCACTTCCCTCGGTAATCACTCGCATGTTTGGGACTGTTGGCGTCCCACCTATGGTTGCATCGTTCAAGCCCGAGGCCGACTCCTTATCCGCACTCCCGCGCATATCCGAGACAAGTGGTCTCTCCCGTTTGGTTGTTTCCCTCACGCCTGATGACGAGCTTCCCTCAGCAGCCCCGCACGTATCCGAGACTATTGGTGTCTCCCATTTGGTTGTTTCTCTTAAACCTGAGGATGGACTTCCCTCAGTACCCTCCCGCGTAACCGTGATTTGCTATGATTCCGCCGTGGACATTCGTGTCAAACCTGAGGACGGACTTCCCTCAGAAATTCTTCGCGCATCCGAAGCAAGTGACGCCTCCATCCGAACATTTTTTTTCAGGGCCGAGGCTTACCGCCCCTACCCCACCCCCGTACTCGTCCGCGAATTCCTTCAACCCCAACATTGGATATTCGATTTTTTTTGTATATGTATGTTTTTTTTTTTTTAGTTCCCTTCGCGGATTGTTTGGTGCCGGCGAGCGTGCCATCTACGGTTGGCACGGCATTGATGATTTCAGACTGAGTGAGTGTCTCGCGTCGGTCGCCCTACCCGCGCCACGAGGCAAAGGCTGGTCACTGTTTACGCTTGATCAACGTCAACGAGACCCCTGTCCGCCTCGAGCGTGCCAGGGAGTGCCTTACTGCAAGGTCACGCATCCCCAGGTAGCTGTGCTCGACCTTCCCACGCCTACTCGTGCCACCTCTGTTACACATGCCCTTGGCCTGCCGACACCTGCAGCACCGGTTGCTTCGCATACACTTTCGATCGTTTTACCTTCGGTAGAGAC
>NC_091559.1:8270801-8278301 GCF_042767895.1 Penaeus vannamei | reverse complement strand
TGACTTGGTGATCGGGACGATTGAAGGATCGAGTGATGGAGGAATGAGTGTGGAGGTGAGTGCGGTCACGACGAGATTGCAGAAGAGAGAGGAGGAAAAGTGTGAGCGAGGTTAGTCAAAGCTTAAAGTAAGGGATGTATTAAAACACATTAAAAACAAAGACATTGCTAAGTTGCAAAGGGAAGATAAAACGCTTAATAAAATTCGCGAGCATACAGAGTCAAAGAAAGTATTCAGTGGTAAGTCCGAGGGTGAATCGCATAGTTTCGTGGTGAAGCGCGGCGCGTTATACCGGCGCGTTCAAAAGGCGCAGCAGGTGACTGAGCAGTTGGTGGTGCCTGAGTGGTTTCGCGACGCGGTGATCGGGTTAGCCCACGACTCTCTCATGGGAGGGCATCTCGGGATAAAGAAGACCACAGCACGAATACAAAGTAACTTTTTCTGGCCGGGAATGTGCGTAGAAATAGCACGGTATTGCAGGTCTTGTGACGCGTGTCAACGCACGGTCGACAAAGGGCGTGTCAGTCGGGTCAAGATGGGGAGAGTACCGCTAATTCAGGAGCCTTTTCAACGAGTCGCCAAGGATGTGGTAGGTCCAATAGAACCTCGGGCGAGTGATGGATCGCGGTATATTCTTACGATCTTTGATTACGCGACGCGATACCCGGAAGCGATCGCTTTGAAAAGCATCGACACGTGTACAGTTGCAGAAGCTTTACTATCAGTTTTCAGTCGCGTCGGAATTCCGAAAGAAGTGATGTCGGACAGGGGTAGTCAGTTTACATCGGAAATGATGAGGGAATTTAATCGTTTGCTATCTATTAAGAGTCTAACAACCACGCCGTACCATGCGATGAGTAATGGTCTGGTTGAAAGGTCTTAACTTAAAAAAGATGCTGAAGCGTATGTGTCAAGAGCAACCGAAAATGTGGCCACGATTCATAAATCCGCTTCTATTTGCGTATCGCGAAGTTCCGCAAGCAAGCACGTTTTCACCGTTTGAACTTGTGTATGGTCATTCAGTGCGCGGGCCACTCGCCTTGTTGCGTGAACTGTGGGAGGGCGATCGAGAGGCAATTGAGGACGACACGCGGACCACATACGAGTACGTGATTAATCTAAGGGAAAGGTTGCAAGAGACGTGTAAATTAGCGCAAGAGGAATTGCAGAAAGCTGGCGACAGTTACCAGTACTATTATGACAATCGTGCGCGCGAAAGGGAGGTAAATGTTGGAGACAAAGTGCTACTCCTACTTCCCACAAGTCATAATAAACTCCTTTTGCAGTGGCAAGGATCATTCGAGGTCTTTAAGAAGGCCGACCGATATAACTACCTGCTAGATGCCAATGGTGCAGAACGTAAGCACCATATCAATATGATCAAGCTTTATCATGAGCGGTTCGTCAGAGTAGACGACAATAAGCGTAGTAATGTGGAACGCGGCAATGCAACCTGGGATGTTGATGAAATGCATGACGTGATCAGAGGTAGGAGTAACGTTGAAGAGAATAGTGAACGAGAGGATGAACAAGATGATTCAGTCCTTGCTTGTGTGGCTGTAGTTTGCAAAGACCATGATGAGGGTGGCGAAGTAATTACCGTCTCAAGCTATGTACAGGAGGAAGACGTGAGTAACATAAAAGTAAATGAGGATTTGAGCGCGGATCAGAAGCGCGAGGTGGCGGACGTATCGTCAGAGTTTAGCGCGTTTTTCACGGATGTCCCGGGGAGAACCGATGTTATTGAGCACACAATTAATCTAACCAGTGATAAGCCAGTAAATACTAAACAATTTCCTATTCCTTATCTACTGCAACAAAATATCGACGACAAGGTGGATCGGATGCTCGAATTAGACGTAATAGAGCCTTCAACGTCGCCTTACTCGAACCCGCTAATTGCAGTAAAGAAAAAGGATGGGAGTGATCGCGTTTGTTTAGACAGTCGCAAAATAAATAAGTTGGCGGTATTAGATTCGGAACCCATGCCAGATCAAGACTTGATAATGACTCGTATTAGTAAAAGTAAATATTTCACAAAAATCGATCTTTCCTGCGGATATTGGCAAATTCCCATAGATGAACAGAGTAAGCCGATCACAGCATTCCAGACGAGCAAAGGGTTGATGCAATTTAAGGTCATACCTTTTGGATTAATTAATGCAAGCGCGACGTTCAACCGCATGATGAGGAAACTGTTTAACCACGCAGCAAATGTAGAAATGTTCGTCGACGACGTATTAATTCACACGAAGGGGTGGGAGGAACATATCGAAACTCTACGAAAAGTTCTAAACATTCTGGCAAATGCATCGCTCACCGCTCAACCGTCGAAAACTGAGGTAGGGTATTTTACCATCGAGTACCTGGGAAGTGACGTAGGCGGTGGAATGACGCAAACAACCGCGGATAAGGTAAGCAAGATCGTAGATATGGCTGTTCCGACAGCGAAGAAGCAAGTAAGATCTTTTCTTGGCTTGTCTGGCTATTACAGACAATATATACCCGATTATGCCACCATTGCCGCGCCTCTTTATGAATTAGTTAAAAAATCTCAGCCTAATAATGTAAGATGGGAAATTTGTCACCAACATGCTTTTGAGAAGCTGAAGGAGGCATTAAGTACTCGTCCTATTCTTAAACTCCCTGATATGTCTAAAGACTTGGTGTTGCAGGTTGACGCATCGTAGGTAGGATTAGGCGTAGGGCCTTTGCAATATAAGGATGGGCAGCGTTGGCTGGTACTTTATGCGAGAAAGAAATTAAAGGATGCCGAACGAAATTATTCAGTAATCGAGAAGGAATATTTAGCGGTGGTGGGGCTTAAGTAAATTTTACCAGTATTTGTATGGCAAGGCTTTCGTGATAGAATCGGACCACCAGCCTCTAAAATATCTAGATGCTGCAAATAATTTGAATGGAAGGTTAATGCAATGGTCTATGTATTTGCAACAGTTCATTTACACCATAAAGAATATTTCGGGGCGCGAGATCATAGGTGCAGATTGTTTGAATAAACTTTAAGATGGCTGTGAATATTGTTAGTAAAGCTGTGTTTTTGTTTAACAGGATTCTAAAGATATTAATAATTTCTTAAATCGTCGGGGGGGGGGGGGGGATTTGTCAAGCACACAACCACAGCTTAAGCCCAGACGACCTGTGTGTGATTGTTAAGGCGTGTATGTACGTATGTGTGTGAGAGTAAAAAGCGAGCGTAGGTGATGAGGTACTTGTGCGAAAGTAGGCGTGGAACAGCTGAACTGGTGGCGCTTGAGGTCAGACCGGAGCAGCAAATTATCCTATTCACCAATAGACTACCCCTAAAAGGTGAATATTTCATCTGTTTTTCAAAGATTGTGCATATTGTGTTTGAAAGTTGAGGTTAGGGTATAATGCGGACTTGGCGCATTATTACTTGTAAGAAAGTAATCGTTTTTGTGTTTGATTTTGTGTATATTTTTATATATATTAAGTGTATGGTAATCCTTCCCTAAAAGGCTGTGTGTATGACCAGAGAGACACTAGAGAACTTCAGTCCTGCAACTTCATGGCAGATTGCAGAACGAGAACCACCGAACCACGGGATTGTTGGAACGTTTTGAAAGATAGAAAAAAGATAAAATAATAAGTGAAAGTGACATGCAGGGAAGTGACTGAAGTGACTTTTATCTATTTTATTGCATTGTATTTTGTTTCTATTCTTGCACATTTGAAAGAATAAAGGTTAAAGGTACTAAATTTGTTTACTGAACCCCAATCTGCCCAATCAGTCATAAATAGATATATTCCTGTGTATACAGAGAACGGTCTGAATCAAGGATATTAGCCTTTTTTATAACATCTAAGAAAAAAATATCCTTATATATATGTATGTATATATGTATGTATATATATATATATATATATATATATATATATATATATATATATATATACACACACACACATATATATATATGGAAGAAAAACCCACAATGCACAAACTAGATTTATTGATGAAAGTGAGACAACAGTTTCAGAATCGTCCTCGATTCCATCTTCGGGTCTGAAGAGGCAAGGATAAGAATAAGTCATATGCGAAGCTGAGCCTCGCCCGGGCTATGGGGGAGCCCGGCCTGTGCCGAGACCAATTGACTACCTGATCACCGTGTGTCAGGCATGTGCTGATGCTGACAGAGCTTAGTCCTTACCCACTGCGGTGCCTGGTCACAGCAGTAACCTCCGGGCGACAATTGCAACTTCTCGCGCCTGGGTGGAAAGCGAACTGCCGACCCCTCGGATGAGAGGATTCATATCATATCACTGTACTAGCCTGGAAGCTAAGAGGCAAGGGAGAGTAAGCTATATGCTAAGAGGGAAAAGAGGAGGGAAGCACTCTGGAAACTAATGGGGCAGGTGAGGACAGGAAAACGGAAGCGAAGGCGAGGTCAAACTAGGCTGAAGGATCAGGCGGTCTATGTGATGGGTGGCCGGCATAAGGGAGGAGACGAAGGATGTGGGAAGCGAGGAGGCTGTCGGCAGGAGAGAAACCGCTGCCCGGGTTGAAATTGGGCAGCAGCTTAATCAGAGATGGCCCCACCAGTCTGTGGGCATGGACATCAACGGAAGGGGAGGAGAATGCGTGTTGTTTTCCAGTCCATCTGATGGCCAGTGTCCCACTGATGGCAGAAGAGGGCGTTGTTGCTATGTCCCCTGGATACAGCGTACCTATGCTGATGGAGCGACGCTTAGTAAGACTGGCGCCTGTCTTGCCAAAATATTGCTTATCACGGGAGACATAAGGAAAAGCATAGGTGCCCACCTTCTAGGCAGAGGGAGGTGAGGTGTGAACCACAGGTTACGACGGAGAGTATTCACCTGGTGATATGAGAGTCTGCAGTTTAGATCAGCAGGGGCTGACGGAGAGAGTAGATCCCATTGTAGGGCAGGCTGAGGACAGGCAGGTGAGGAGTCTCTTTGGGAGAGGTGTCGTGGTAGACGGTACGCCGCGCCCTGGGTAACGCGACGTCGAGGTCATGGCGAGGGTAGCCTAGTTTGGAGAATGACCGACGTAGGAAATCGATTTCTCCATCCAGGTTTTTGGGGGTCACAGATGCAGAGGGCACATGAAGGAAACAGCGAGGTGGCAACCCCTCTCTTCACATGCAGTGGATGGAGAATGAGAAGTGCATGTACATAGCACTGTGCATGTTTCCTGTATATAGAAAGGGAGAAAATGATCAGCAGATGATGGACAAGAGTGTCCAAGAAAGGGAGCTTGTCGTCAACCTCCCATTCCACCTTGAAGCGGATGGACGGAGAGAGAGACTGGCTGTGACAGGAAATCATAGAAACAGGGCAGGGTCATGGGGCCAGAGAGCGAAGACGTCGTCGACATATCTCAGCCACATGGAAGGACGAAGGGAGATGGAAGGGAGAACCTCCGACTCGAAGAACTCATATGTACAGGTTAGCTGGAACTAGGGAGAGAGGAGAGCCCATGGCAACACCGAACGTCTGTGGAGTGAAATGACCCTCAGCGAGAAGTAATTCTACTCCACACACAGACGAGTCAGCTGGAGGAAGACGAGGATCCGCACATTGACGTCATCAAGCGCACCTATGAACAGGGAGCTCGACATCCAGGCTCAGCATGGACGCCGGCGAGATACTGCGTGATGACGGGAGATGAAGTCCGTGTGAATGGTTAAAGGTGAGCAGGAGAGAAGGCGTCGAGAAGGGGAGTGAGAGACTTTGCCAGCCAAACCGCCAGAGGATGCGTCACCACATCACGTCATGCATCTGACAGCCAAATACCTTGCATTCTCTCGAGGGATAGCAAGTCACCGGTCAAAAGTAGGGGTTCCATTATTCGGGGGGGACTCGTGCATTCCTCTTCCCCAGGGGAAAAATACTCCGTAGATCACTACAACAGCAATAATTATCTCTATTCTAGTAATTTTCATACTAATAATGATAATAGAAATAATAATAATATGATTATCATTCTTATTATAATGAATATTATTGTCATTATTATTTCTAAAATTATCATTATTATTATCATTATAGAAATAATTATAAAGATGAAAATGACAGTAATAATTAGCAATAATAATCATTATAACTGCAATAATAATAATGATAATAATGATAATCAAGTGAGATGATAAAGACTTATAATGATGATAAATCATAAGAATAATGGCAATAATAATAGTAATTATGATAATAATAATCATAAAGTCAATTTATGATGAAATAAAGGCTAAACCTAATAAAATCTCAAAAGCCGAAAAACGGCAAAATCTTACGCTTTTAAATGATAAGTATGATAATTTCAACATTAATTCAGGTGTAATTGGTATATTATTCATGATATTTCCTTTATTATTAAATAATAATGATGATAATAATGATGATAATGATTAATAATAATGATAATAATAAAATGATAATTATAATGATAATTTTGATAATTACTTCAATAATAGCAATAATTAACACTATTCTAATAATTTTCATACTGATAATGACAATAGAAATAATGATAATATCATTATTATTGTTATTATAATTAGTATTGTTATCATTATTATTTCTAAAATTATCCTTATTGTTATTATCATAATAAAAATAGTTATAATGCTGAAAATGACGGTAATGAATAGCATAATCATTATAACTGCAATATAATAATAATGATAAAAATGATAATGACAATAATCATGATGGTGATGATTATAATAATAATGATAATAATGATAATAATCATAAGAATAATGACAATAATGATGACAATAATAATCATAGAGTCCACTTCCTATACTGAAATACAGGCTAAAATCAATTAAAATCCTGTAATTCGAAAAAACGGCAAAATCTAGCGTATTGCAGCCTTTTGAGAGAAATGTCGAAAAAAAACTTTTATGGCTTTTAAATGATAATTATGATTATTTTATTATTAATTCAGGTATTTATGATGATTTTCATGATAACTCCTTTATTATTAATAAATAATTGATGATAATTTACGGATGATAATGACAACAATAATAATAATGATAATAATAATAATAAAATGAGAATTATAATGATAATTTTGATAATTACAGCAATAATAGCAATAATCAACTCTATTCTAATAATTTTCATACTAATAATGAGAATAGAAATAATAATATTATTATTGTTATTATAATGAGTACTATTGTCATTCTTATTTCTAAAATTATCATTATTGTTATTATCATTATAAAATTATAACTGCAATAATGATAATGATAATAATGATAATCATGATGATAATGACTATAATGATGATAATCATAGGAATAATGAAAATAATGATGATGATGATAATAATAATCATAGAGTCCATTTATAATGAAATAAAGGCTAAAACTAATAAAATCCCAAAAGTCGAAAAACGACAAAATCTAGCAAATTACAGCCATTTGAGAGAAACGTCGAAAAAAAACCTTTTTCGCTTTTAAATGATAATTATGATGATTTTAACAT
>NC_091559.1:8242380-8260301 GCF_042767895.1 Penaeus vannamei | reverse complement strand
AATAATCATTATAACTTCAGTAATGATAAAGATAATAATGATAATCATGACGGCAATGACAATAATGATGATGATCATAAGAATAATGACAATAATGATAAAGAGTCCATTTATAATGAAATAAAGGCTAAAAGTAATCAAATTCCAAAAGTCGAAAAACGACAAAATTTAGCGTATTACAGCCTTTTGAGAGAAAGGTCGAAAAAAAACCCTTTTTCGCTTTGAAATGATAATTACGATGATTTCAAAATTAATTCAGGTAATTATGATAATTTTCATGATAATTCTTTTATCACGAACAATAATGATGATAATTATGATAATGACAATAATAATGATCATAATAGTAAAATGATAAATATAATGATAATATCGATAATTTCTGCAATAAACTCTATACTAATAATTTTCATACTAATAATGACAATAGAAATAATAATAATATCATTATTATTGTTATTATAATGAGTATTATTGTCATTTTTATTTCTAAAATTATCATCATTGTTATTATCAATATAAAAATAGTTATAATGATGAAAAAGCATAAAAATCATTATAACTGCAATAATGATAATGATAATAATTATAATCATGATAATAACTATAATGATGATAATCATAAGAATAATGACAATAATGATAATGATAATAATAACCTTATAATCCAAGTCCATATATAAAGAAATAAAGGCTAGAACTAATAAAATCCCAATAGTCGAAAAACGTATTACAGCCTTTTGAGAGAAAGGTCGAAAAAAAACTTTTTCGCTTATAAATGATAATTATGATGATTTTAACATTAATTCAGGTAATTATTATGATTTTCATGATAATTCCTTTATTATTAACTATAATGATGATAATTATGATGATAATGACAATAATGATGATGATAATGACAATAATAATGATAATAATAATAAAATGATAACTATAATGATAGTTTTGATAATTACTGAAATAATAGAATAATTAACTCTATTCTTATAATTTTCATACTGATAGTGACAATAGAAATAATAATAATGTAATCATTATTGTCAATATAATGAGTATTATTGTCATTATGATTTCTAAAATTATCATTATTGTTATTATCATTATGAAAATAGTTAAAATGATGAAAATGACAGTAATATTTTGCATAATAATCATTATAACTGCAATAATGATAATAATTATGATAATCTCATGACGATAATGACTATAATAATGATAATTATAAGAATAATGACAATAATGATGATAATGATGATATAGAGCCTTTTGAGAGAAAGGTCGAAAAAAACCTTTATCGCTATTAAATTATAATTATGATTTTAACATTAATTCAGGTAATTATGATGATTTTCATGGTAATTCCTTTATTATTAACAATAATGATGATAATTGAGAGGATAATGACAATAATAATGATGATAATAATAAAATAATACTAATGTTGATAATTTTGATAATCACTGCAATAATAGGAATAACTAACTCTATTTTAATAATTTTCATACTAATCATGACAATAGAAATAATAATATCTTTATTATTGTTATTATAATGAGTATTATTGTCATTATGATTTCTAAAATTATTATTATCATTATAAAAATAGTTATAATGATGAAAATGGCAATAATAATTAGCATAATAATCATTATAACTGCAATAATGATAATAATAATAATGATAATCATGACGATAATGACTATAATGATAATCATGGGATTAATGACAATAATGATGATAATAATAATCATAGAGTCCATTTATAATGAAATAAAGGCTAAAACTAATAAAATCCCATAAGTTTAAAAACGGTAAAATCTATCGTAATACACCCTTTTGAGAGAAAGATCGAAAAAAACCTTTCGCTTTCAAATGACAATTACGATGATTTTAACATTAATTCAGGTAATTATGATGATTTTCTTAATAATTCCCTTATTATTAACAATAATGATAATTATGATGATAATGACAATAATAATGATGATAATAATAATAAAATGAGAATTATAATGATAATTTTGATAATTACTGCAATAATAGCAATAATTAACTCTATTCTAATAATTTTCATACTAATAATGACAATAGAAATAATAATATCGTTATTATCATTATTATAATGAGTATTATTGTCATTATTATTTCTAAAATTATCATTATTGTTATTATCATTATGAAAATAGTTATAATGATGAAAATGACAGTAATAATTAGCATAATAATCATTATAACTGCAATAATGATAATGATAATAATGATAATCATAACGATAATGACTATAATGATGATAATCATAAGAATAATGACAATAATGATGATAATGATGATAATAATAATCATAGAGTCCATTTATAATTAAACCAAGGCTAAAACTAATAAAACCCCAAAATTCAAAAAAAACGCAAAATCTAACGACCTTTTGAGAGGAAGGTCGAAAAAATCTTTTTCGCTTTGAAATGAGAATCATGATGATTTTAACATTAAGTCAGGTAATTATGATGATTTTCATTATAATTCCCTTATTATTAACAATAATGATGACAATTATGATGATAGTGACAATAATAATGATGATAATAATAAAATGATATTTATAATGATAGTTTTGATAATTACTGCAATAATAGCAATAATTAACTTTATTCTAATTATTTTCATACTAATAATAACAATAGAAATAATAATAGTACCATTATTATTGTTATTATAATGAGTATTATTGTCATTATTATTTCTAAAATTATCATTATTATTATCACTATAAAAATAATCATAATGATGAAAATGACAGTAAAAATTAACATAAACATTATAACTGTAATAATGATAAAATGATAATGATAATCATGACGATAATGACTATAATAATGATAATCATAAGAATAATGACAATAATGAAGATAATGAGGATAATAATCATAGAGTCCATTTTTTAATGAAATAAAGGCTAAAACAAATAAAATCCCCAAAATCGAAAAATGGTAAAACCTAGCGTATTATAGCATTTTGAGAGAAAGGTCGAAAAACCCAATTTTTCGCTTTTAAAGGATAAGTATGATGATTTTAACATTGATTCCGGTAATTATGATGATTTTCATGATATTTCCTTCTTTATTAACAATAATGATGATAATTAGGATGATAATGACAATAATAATGATGATAATAATAATAAAATGATAATTATAATGATAATTTTGATAATTACTGCAATAATAGCAATAAATAACTCTATTCTAATAATTTTCATACTAATAATGACAATAGAAATAATAATAATATCATTATTATTGTTATTATAATGAGTATTATTGTCATTATTATTTCTAAAATTATCATTATTGTTATTATCATTATAAAAATAATCATAATGATGAAAATGACAGTAATAATTAGCATAAAAATCATTATAACTGCAATAATGATAATGCTAATAATGATAATCATTACGTTAATGACTATAATGATGATAATCATAAGAATAATGACAATAATGATGATAATGATAATCATAGAGTTCATTTATAATTTAAAAAAGGGAAAAACTAATAAAATCCCAAAAGTCGAAAAAACTGGAAAATCTAGCGTATTACAGCCTTTTGAGAGAAAGGTCGAAAAAAAAACCTTTTTCGCTTATAAATGATAACTATGATGATTTTAACATTAATTCAGGTAATTATGATGATTTTCATGATAATTCCTTTATTACTAACAATAATGATAATTATGATGATAATGACAATAATAATGATGATAATAATATTAAAATGATAATTATAATGATATATGTAGTGTACGGCTGCGTACGTCCCGACTCTAAGGAAGATGTCATCTCCATGAACCTCGGCCAACGCATCACGAGCCGCCAGAGACGAAGTCCCCGCCGTGTGCCACGTGAGGTTACAGTCCGCAGACACGTTTTTTTTTTTTTTTCACCTGCGATTAAGTCCTGCAGGCTTTCATATTCATTTATTTATTATTATTATTTTTACAAGACCAACCACCAGTCAAGAAGGACAGTTGATTGTATGTTTGTAGTGATGAAATGAACTTGGTTGTTTTTATAACCATGAACGTAATTTTTACCAAGACTCACTACTTGTGTGGCGTTGAAGTCGCCAAGCCAAAATAACTATTTATTCATTCTTAAATCTGAATATTGTAAATATGTTATGGCCGAAATGCACAGTTTTTACTATAACTGTTTATTATCGGATTTTCTCTGTATCCTTTCCTGTATTTATCTTTTTCTAATGTTCTTTCCCCTTGTCGACGTCTCCAAACTGTCGCGATAACCACCGAAGGTGACGGTCGTTACGCAGTTTCTTTTTTGTATTTCCCCTTCCCTCTCTCGTCTCGGTTGTTTGGATTGTCGGACTATCGGCTTGGTCTTCAGGGACTTCATTTGCCTATTTCCTTCTTTCGCGCCATACCTGGGGCTTGGCCTGGGGGTTTCTTTCGGGGTATATATAGTATTGGTTGAGGAAAGGAAAATCACTTCGGTTCTGACCTCTGTCCCGCACTTGGTCCTTCGCGGTGGAAATTTTACCTGTGTTGTGCTCTCGCTTGGATTTACTTCACACTCGGATTCACCTCGCATTATGTAGTGTGTAGGAGACGACTGGTCTCTTTTGGACTTTAGCGTGACATGCTGCATTATTATCTGCAGGTTGCACTCTTTCGTGAAGTCCCATAACATTTTTGTGTATTTCCAAGTGTTTGAGAGCATTAGGACCAAGTGATTTAGAGGAACACTGCTTGAGGATCCGTACCTCCAGTGTATTCAATTTTACAACTAAGCTATTACTTAGTTTCTTTCCGTTCTTGCCTGAGGATCCGTACCTCCTGGGATAAACATTTTTTTCAGTACCTTTACGTACTTTATCGTTGATTGTTTTGTGTGGGTGATCAAGCAGTCTTTGTGATTACACCTCCAGTGTGACTTTGCTTTTTTTATGACTAAGTTATTACTTAGTTTTATTTCGTTCGTACTTGAAAGGCATACCTCCTGTACATATATATTTTTAAAAAGTTAATGTTTCCTTTCGTCCCTGCTTGAGGATCCGTACCTCCGGGGATAAAGATCTTTATCAAGTTTTTGCGTATATAGGTTTCTCTTGATTTCTGCCTGACCTTGTGGGTGATCAGGTAGACTTTGATACTCAATCTTATCACATGATAATTGATTTTTGTTGTTGTCGTTTGTTGTTTTGTTGGCTGATTCCTGTGTGACCTTGTGGGTGTTCAGGCAGTCTTCGTGGACAGTCCCTGCATTGACTTTGCTAATTCAGCCCTCATATTGAGTTATTTCTTTAAAAAAATAATTCTTTTTACTGTTTACAAAAGTACTCTTACTAGGTACCTATCAGCATTAACTCTTTTAATTTTCTTTGTTAACATCCATTTGGGTTGGATGTTAACACCCTTTAACGTAAATTAGGAACGGATGTTTTTTATGCTGACCCCCTAGTAACAGTACTTCTGGAGTTGGGACGCCAACTTAGGGAAGACATTTTTTTTATATCTCGTGGTAAGTTTATCTGGTGTTGGTTTCTCGCGCATCACCACCGCTGTGATAAATTGGTGATGCACACACCTTGTTCTAGTTTTCCATGACTGAAAAATGCTTGTAACCCTAGTGAGTGCAACTTGCTCCTAAAATAAACATTATACCATCTTTGTAAGGATATTTTTTTCTTAGATGTTATAGAAGATTGATATCCTTGATTCAGACCGTCCTCTGTATACACAGGAATATATGTATTTATGAGTGATTGGGCAGATTGGGGTTCAGTAAACAAATTAAGTACCTTTAACCATTTATTCTTTTAAATGTGCAAAAATAGAAACAAAACAATACAATGCAATAAAATAAAAGTCACTTCACAGTCACTTCCCCATACGTCACTTTCACTTATTCTTATTTTCATTACGTTTTTCTATTTTTCTAAACGTTCCAATAATCCCGTGATTCGGTGGTTCTCGTTCTGCAATCGGCCACGAAGTTGCAGGACTGAAGTTCTCTAGTGTCTCTGGTCATACACACCGCCTTTTAGGGAAGGATTATCATACACAATACAAGTCCAATATTTAAATATGTACACAAAAGCGAACATCATAACTATTACTTTCTTACAAGTTATAATGCGCCAAGCCTGCATTATACCCTAACTTCAACTTTCAAAACACAACAAATAATATGCACAAACTTCTTTGAAAAACAAATAACTAAATATTCACCTTTTAGGGGTAGTCTATTGATGAGTAGGATATTTTGCTGCTATGGTCTGACCTCAAGTGCCACCAGTTTAACTATTCCACGCATACTTTCGCACAAGCACCTCTACGCGCACTTTTTACTCACACACACATACGTACACACACGCCTTAACAATCTCACACAGGTAGTCAATGCTTAAGCGGTGGTTGTGTGCTCGACAAATACCCCCCGACGTTTTAAGAAATTAATTTCTTTATAATCTAGTTAAACAAAACAGCTTTACTAGCTTACTATTTACAGCCATCTTATAGCCTACTCAAACAATCTGCCCCTACGTTCTCGCGACCCGAAATATTCTTTACGGTGTAGTAAAATTGTTGTAAATACATAGACCATCGCATTAATCTTCCATTCAAATGATTAGCTGTATTTAGATATTTTATAGGCTAGTGGTCCGATTTTATCACGAAAGCTTTGCCATACAAATACAGGTAAAATGTACTTACGGCCCACACAACCGCTAAACACTCCTTCTCGATCACGGAATAATTTCGGAATAATTTCGCTCGGCGCCTTTCAGTTTCTTACTCGCATAAAGTACCGGCCAACGGTACCCATCCTTGTATTGCATAAGCACCGCGCCTAATCCTACCTCTGATGCGTCAACTTGCAACACCAAGTCTCTAGACATATCAGGGAGTTTAAGAATAGGACGAGTACTTAATGCCTCCTTCAGCTTCTCAAAAGCATGTTGGTGACAAATTTCCCACCTTACTTTATTAGGCTGATATTTTTTAACTAATTCATAAAGAGGCACGGAAATGGTGGCATAATCGGGTATGTATTGTCTGTAATAGCCTGTCAAGCCGAGAAAAGATCTTACTTGCTTTTTAGTTATCGGAACAGCAATATCCACGATCTTGTTTACCTTGTCCGCGGTCACTTCCCAGGTACTCAATGGTAAAATACCCTATCTCAGTTTTCGACGGGCGAGCGGTGAGTGAAGCATGTCAGAATGTTTAGAACTTTTCGCTGTTTCAATATGTTCCTCCCACCCCTTCATGTGAATTAATACGTCGTCGACGAACACTTCTATATTTGCTGCCTCGTTAAACAGTTTCCTCATCATGCGGTTGAAAGTCGCGCTTGCATTAATTAACCCAAAAGGTACAGCCGTAAATTGCATCAACCCTTTGCTCGTCTGGAATGCTGTGGTCGGTTTACTTCATTCACCAATGGGAATTTGCCAATATCCGCGGGAAGGAGCGATCATTGTGAAATATTTAATTTTACTAATACGAGTCATTATCAAGTCCTGATTTGGCATTGGTTCCGAATCAAATGCCGTCAATTTATCTATTTTGCGACTGTCTCAGCAAACGCGATCGCTCACATCCTTTTTCTTAACTACAATTACCGGTTTTGAGTAAGGCGACGTTGAAGGCTCTATTACGTCTAACTCGCGCATCCGATCTACCTCTTCATTGATATTTTGTTGCAGTGCATAAAGGATAGGATATTGTTTACTATTTACTGGCTTATCACTGGTTGGATTAATTGTGTGCGCAACGACATCTATTCTCCCCGGAACATCTGTGAAAACCGCGCTAAACTCCGACAATACGTCCGCCACCTCGCGCTTCTGATCCGCGCTCTGTTCCTCATTTACTCTTAAGTTACTCACGTCTTCTTCCCGTGCATAGATTGGGACGCTAATTACTTCGCCACCCTCATCGTGGTCTTCGCAAATTACAGCCACATAAGCATGGACTGAATCATCTTGTTCATCCTCTTGTTCACTACTCTCATCGTTACTCTTACCGCTGATCACGTCACGCATTTCATCAACATCGCATGTTGTATTACCGCGTTCCACATCTTTACTAAGATTACCGTCGCCTACTCTGACGAAACGCTCGTGATAGCGCTTGATCATATTGATGTGGTACTTACGTTCTGTACCATTTATATCTAGCAGGTAGTTATATCAGTCGACCTTCTTAAAGACCTCGAATGATCCTTGCCACTGCAAAAGGAGTTTATTATGACTTGTGGGAAGTAGGAGTAGCACTTTGTCTCCAACATTTACCTCCCTCTCGCGCACACGCTTGTCATAGTAATACTGGTAACTGTCGCCAGCTTTCTGCAATTCCTCCTGCGCTAATTTACACGTTTCTTGCAATCTCTCCCTTAGATTAATCACGTACTCGTACGTGGTCCGCGTGTCGTCCTCGATTGCCTCTAGATCGCCCTCCCACAGTTCACGCAACAAGGCGAGTGGCCCGCGCACTGAATGGCCATAGACAAGTTCAAACGGTGAAAATTTCGTGCTTGCTTGCGGAACTTCGTGATACGCAAAAAGAAGTGGATTTATGAATCATGGCCACATTTTTGGTTGTTCTTGACACATACCCTTTAACATCTTTTTTAAGATGCCATTAAACCTTTCAACTAGACCATCACTCATCACATGGTACAGCGAGGTTGTTAGACTCTTTATAGATAGCAGACGATTAAAGTCCCTCATCATTTCCGATGTAAACTACCCCTGTCCGGCATCACTTCTTTCGGAATTCCGACGCGACTGAAAACCGATAGTAAAGCTTCTGCAACTGTGCACATTTCGATTCTCTTCAAAGCGATCGCTTCCGGGTATCGCGTCGCGTAATCAACGATCGTAAGAATATGCCGCAATCCATCACTCGCCCGAGGCTCTATCGGACCCACTATATCCACGGCGACTCGTTGAAAAGGCTCCTGAATTAGCGGTACTCTCCCCATCTTGACCCGACTGACACGCCCTTTGTCGACCGTGCGTTGACACACGTCACAAGACCTGCAATACCGTGCTATTTCTACGCACATTCCCGGCCAGAAAAAGTTACTTTGTATTCGTGCTGTGGTCTTCTTTATCCCGAGATGCCCTCCCATGAGAGAGTCGTGGGCTAACCCGATCACCGCGTCGCGAAACGTCTCAGGCACCACCAACTGCTCAGTCACCTGCTGCGCCTTTTGTACGCGCCGATATAACGCGTCGCGCTTCACCACAAACTATGTGATTCGCCCTCGTACTTACCACTGAATACTTTCTTTGACTCTGCATGCTCGCGAGTTTTATTAAGCATTTTATCTTCCCTTTGCAACTTAGCAATGTCTTTGTTTTTAATGTGCTTTAATACATCCCTTACTTTAAGCTTTGAATGACCTCGTTCACACTTTTCCTCCTCTCTCTTCTGCAATCTCGTCGTGACCGCACTCACCTGCACACTCATTCCTCCATCACTCTTTCTTCACGTTCTAACTCGAACGTTTCACGTTCTTTACTTTGTTCATCTCTTATGAATTCTTGCAAATGTTCTCCCGTTAACCCGAGATCTTTTCCGAACTTCATTAATTCATTTAGCGAAGTCATGATTTTAAAATTGATCTAAGTTATTAATAATTTAACTATGAACCCAATACTTCACCAATCAAACATATATACATATATTAGAACGATCCCTGTTCGGGCGCCAATTTGTAAGGATATTTTTCTTAGGTGTTATAGAAGGTTGATATCCTTGATTCAGACCGTTCTCTATATACACAGGAATATATGTATTTATGAGTGATTGGGCAGATTGGGGTTCAGTAAACAAATTAAGTACCTTTAACCATTTATTCTTTTAAATGTGCAAAAATAGAAACAAAATACAATGCAATAAAATAAAAGTCACCTCACAGTCACTTCCCCGCACGTCACTTTCACCTATTCTTATTTTCTTTACCTTTTTCTATTTTTCTAAACGTTCCAATAATCTCGTGGTTCGGTGGTTCTCGTTCTGCAATCGGCCACGAAGTTGCAGGACTGAAGTTCTCTAGTGTCTCTGGTCATACACACCGCCTTTTAGGGAAGGTTTTTAATACACTTAATACAAGTCCAACATTTAAATATATTACTTTCTTACAAGTTATAATGTGCCAAGTTCACATTATACCCTAACCTCAACTTTCAAAACACAACAAATAATATGCACAAATTTCTTTGAAGAACAAATAACTAAATATTAACCTTTTAGGGGTAGTCTATTGATGAGCAGGATATTTTGCTGCTATGGTCTGACCTCAAGCGCCACCGGTTCAGCTATTCCTCGCATACTTTCGCACAAGCACCCCATCACCCTCTACGCGTGCTTTTTACTCTCACGCACATGTACATACACTCCTTAACAATCTCATACAGGTAGTCAATGCTTAAGCTGTGGTTGTGTGCTTGACAATCTTAGAGCTTTTACTCAATTCCAGTCAGGGCATAAATTGCCCTTATTTACCACCACTAAAGTTCTGGTTCTGACCAAGATTAGATGCATTAATCTTTCTCGGGTCTCCTAAACACCACATTGCTGGTTGCTCTGATATCCCGCAACCCTTGAAAGACTGTAAAAAGGCTAGTCAAATCGGAGAATATTAAGCTGATATTAAAAGAACAGATCAATTTGCTATACCTGGGTTCCTGCTCCCAGCAGGCGGATGCTCAAATCGAAGGGAAGAAGAATTCTATGATCTTGCTTTTTTCTTCCAAACACGTCCACACAGACGCTCAGCCTACGCTATCTCCCTTTTCACATCTACACACTTACACATCCAACATTCAGTACACGCATCCTGTACTTTCCTTCCACCTTTCTCTGATACAACGCTTACACCCACTTACACAACACACACGGTTCCCGAACCTACTAATCAGGTGGTGGCAGCATGCCGTAGGCCTGGAACCTTACATCGGTTCATTGCAGACGAATCTTTTCCCTTTAGTAAAAACTCCATATTCTCGGTTGAGCCTGGACTCAACCTGACAACTTAAGTCTACTGGGTCTACGCCCCGCTACAACTGTCTTTTTGGTAGGCAGCGGTAGGAGAGAACAGTTATTCTTTTTATAAAGTCCCTGGTCAAGACTTTGTGCGTCTATCTCAAGCTAAGTAACGGGTTGCAGAGCCAGTGTTGGGACGCAAAAATGCCTCGCACACACATTACCGTCCAAGGAGAACCCACTAATGGGTCTTCGGGATCGTCTACTAACATCCTTTTTGAGGGCCCCAAGTTTCATCGAGATAACTCTTTGACTTTGGGGCAAAGGCTCGAGCCCCATGACCACCTCTTGCTCTTGATGTATGGGGAGCTGGTGGACAAATTTGAACGGCTGAATTCTCGGTTCAGTATCCTGAAAGGGCAGTACGCCAATATCGTGCGATTACTGGAGCCCAGGGCATCTGAACCGCACACTCGTTCACCAGCTGCAGCCTCTGCATCGCAGGTAGAAGCGGGGGTGCATGCGGTCACGACTGACCACTCGTCTTACCGAGCGCCCGTCAACCCGCGTCCCTTAGATCAGGGTATAACTCTGTGTGACCCAATTCTGCCTTACCGGGCAGAGGTCCCAGTTAGCCAGCCTCTTCGGAGGAATCAGGAATTGGAAACATGGTTGCGGCACGTTGAGCAAGCCCATCCTTATGGGACAGCCCGTGGTAGCTGTAGGGGGACGGCGGATATAGTCGTTAACTCCCCAGTTTTTGAAGGGATTGGGACCTGGGACGAGTTTAAGGAAACCCTTCGACAACGTCTCCGGGGGACGTGCTCGTCGATGGAGTACCTACGGCATTTGGGATCGTACGTACTCGGCGACACTTCCCCTAGGGACTTCTATCTCGTGGTCGAGATCGTAGTATACCAAGGCATGCGCAACTATCCTGGTGAACTTGGGACAGTTGAACCTCTGATGAGGAGGACTTTTCTCCAGGGACTCCTGCTCTGGCTGCGGGAAAAGCTCCTGTTGATAGAGGTGGTCGAAGCAGCCCAAAAAGTCTGGCATCATCGGCACTATGCCGGGCGGGTAGAGAAACTATTGGTCAGTTTCTCGAGTGAGGCAGGGTCTAAACCTTGCTCTTCTACTCCTTGCGAGAGTCGATCTCCGGCAGCTTCCCCTCCGGTTGATCCCCTAGCAGAGTTACCCGTACGCACTCGAGAACCTCGACGCTGGTGTCCCTGCCATCAGGTGATTATGCATGACGCCTCCGAGTGACGTGCGATGCGAGAGGGTAATCAGTGCACCCGGTGTGGCCGCTGAGGGCATGTGGCTGGGCGGTGTTTTTTTCGGGCAGAACAACGTAGGGCACCGCCCGACAGAACACAACCGCAACCACAACGAGGCACTGCCAGGGACAATGATGATGCGGGCGCCAAGGGGAGCGACAGTTCCACAGAACCGGAGCTTCCCGAGGCACAGATTTAGGCGGGGCGGCCGCTGTTGAATTGTGTGGTTGCTGGGACTAAGGTCTTGGCCTTTCTTGACTCGGGAAGTGAGGCAACGGTGGTGAAGGAGTTTTGTTTCAGGAGGATTTCCAACACCCCGCTCTCACCGCACCCACGCGGCCTTAGGGGGGCATCTGGGGCCGCGTTGGACATCAAGGGCAGGGCAACCCTTGAGTTTAAGTTTTCCCGAGCCTGTAAGTGCCGGCACTCGGTGTTCGTGGTGGACTACGACACTAGGTTTCCAGCAGAGGTGCTGATAGGCGTGGACCTGCTGCAGAGGTTCAATTTTAAGTTGAACCTCTCCCCTGTTTCAGGGGCCAGCTCTGCTAGCTTTAATGGAGTCCGACTCGGGGTTTCGTTCTCGGGTGCCGGGTTCCTCGGCATCCAGACATACCACGAGCCGGAGGCCGTGCTCCGTTGCTGTAGTACGAGCGGCGGAGACCGGGAAGGTGCGATGTGAGTCACCTGTCCCCCTCGGGCGGGGGATGTGTGATGCCTCGTGAACGGCTTGAAGGGTGGACTGGCTTGTGTGAGAGCGACACAGCCAAGGTCCTGGTACCTCGCTCGTTGGTAGACCTCTCCCAACCGGAGGTTGACGTTTGGCTCGTCAACGATCAGATAGTTCCGGTTGAGATCGAGCAAGGATTCGTCCTCTGCTATGCGGCGATCGTGGAGGTTTCACTTGATCGTCTCGAATTCTATGCGGAATCCATGGACCAAGATTCCGGCGTCAACCCGGAAGATGTGGGCTCATCCTCCGGGGGAGCTTTAGACATGGCTTCTTCGACTCCCATCGATGATGGAAGCGAACCGGATAGTCTGATGGCGGACTTGGAGGACCGGTTTGATTTTGTACATGGACTCAATGATTTTGGCTATAACACGGACGAGTTTGAGGTTTTCCCGGTATGTTCTTTCGAGAACGAGGAACTCCCCTCATCAGCAGGGGCAGTTGGTGTTCCCCAGGTGGATCTTGCTCACCTGTCGTCAGTCCAACGTGAACAGCTTGTCCAGGTACTTGATCGTTACCCGGATCTGTTCAACGAAGGGCTGCCTCCAGGTGTGGTGCCACACATGAAGCATAAAATCAAAACCACGGACGACCAACCCGTCCGTGTGAAACAGTGGCGCCTCCCCGTTAGTATGCGGCAGTACATCCATGCGGAGTGTGACAAGATGCTTGCAGACGGCGTGGTCAAGCTTTCTTGCGCACCATGGCTCTCTCCCGTTGTGCTAGTGAAAAAGAACGATGATTCGACACGCTTTTGCGTTGACTACCGTGCTTTGAACGCGAAAACAGTTTTAGATGTGTATCCCATACCCAGGATGGACGCTGCCATTGATCAGCTGGCGAGTAAATCTTGGTTTAGTGTCCTCGACGCTAAAAGCGCATACTGGACCTTTGAGGTGGATGAGAGGGACCGAGAAAAGACAGCTTTCTTGGACGGCGCCCGTCTGTTTCAGTTTCCGCGTATGCCCTTTGGATTGACGACGGCCCCGTCAACTTTTCAGAGGGCTATCGCCGCCGTTCTCAACCCGGTGTTGGGCCACCACGCGTTGGCATATCTTGACGTCGTAATATACAGTGCAGGGTTTAAGCAGCACCTATCTCACCTCGATGCCGTGTTGTAGTTGCTCGCTGGAGCAGGGTTCAGGCTTAACCTTTCAAAGTGTCACTTCGCGACCGACACTTTTCGTTTTCTTGGCCACTTGATTACACCGGATAGTGTTTTGCCTGACCCTGACAAGCTTACAATGATACGAGCTATAAAGACACCATGTAACCAACGGCACATTCGCCAGTTCTTGGGGGTAACTGGCTTTTCTCGCAGGCACGTGCCCAATTACGCAAGGGTCGCATCTCCTTTGACTCGGCTCCTGAAAAAAGATACAAAATTTTCATGGGGCAAACTTCAGCAGGAGGCTTTTGAACGGCTTAAGCAGGCGCTTGCCACCGCGCCTTGCTTGATTTAACCAAATTTTGAGAAACCCTTTGAGCTTTACACCGATGCTTCGGGCACGGTGATCGATGCTTGCCTTATGCAGCTGGATAAGGTTGGGGAACTCCGCCCTGTTGCATATTTTTCTCGGAAGCTTAGGGATGCCGAGACCAGGTACCCGACCATCGATCTAGAAGCCCTCGCTGTTGTCGAGAGCATTTGGCATTATCACCCTTACCTTTATGGGAGACGATTCCGTATCTTTACAGATCACAGGCCATTGGTATCAGTCTTCCGCAAGCCAACTGCCTCGGTAAGGATGACGCAATGGGCTCCCGAACTGACATATTACGACTTGGAGCTTCTTTATAAGCCGGGTCGAGTCCACCACGTCCCTGACTTGCTCAGTCGTCAGATCGCAGCCATTACTGACCTTGATAGCCCCTTGCTGCAACCAGACTTGGTGGAACGTCATCAGAGAGACAATCCCCTCTGGCAACAGCTCATAGAGTATCTGGAGGAGGGCCGCCTTCCGCCGAGGCGTATCCCTCTTCCACTAGACCAATTCGAACTTCGGGACCGAGTCTTATATCATGTTAAGTCCGATAATGAAAGAGCTCTGCTTCAGCTCGTGATCCCAAGGTCGCTGCGCGGCGCCGCTTTGGATGCGCTCCATGCCGTACCGTCCGCCGGACATCAGGGCGTCCACAGGACGTATCAGCAACTAAGGGATCATTTTTACTTTCCCGGGATGTTGGCCGCATCCCGGAGATATGTCGCTTTATGCACGGCATGTCAACGGAGGAAAGGGGCGATCGCCCGAACCCCGCTGCAGTCCATGCCGGACGTCGCGGAGCCCTTCGATCGGGTCTCCGTGGATATCCTCACTCTTACCCCTTCGGCGCGTGGAAACAAGTACGTCCTTGTGCTGACTGACCGTCTTACCCGGTTTGTCGAGCTGTTCCCGTTGGCATCGAAGGACGCCCAAACCGTAGCAGACGTGTTTCTTGCGGAATTCGTTACTCGGTACGGTCCCCCGCGGACCCTGTTATCAGATAACGGCCTTGAATTTCGCAATCGTCTCCTTTCTGACATCTGTCATCACCTCCAGGTGAAGTCGCTCTTCACCCAGGTCTGTAGCATCGTTAAAACTAAACTCATCTCACTATTGCATGCCACCCACAGGCTAATGGGATGGTGGAGAGGTCTAACAAGGTTGCCAAAGAGGCATTAGCGACTTTAACGGAGCGGCATCCATTAGAGTGGCATCAGTATGTTCCTCAGGTTCGTTTGGCATTGAACAGTGCTTTCCATCGCTCTGTAGGTGATCAACCACTTTATCTTCTTATGGGTCATCATGGCCATTTCCCTGTAGGTCTCTCCAACGGCGTGACCTTTGCAACAGATGCTGTAAAGAAATTTCATGATGCTTTGCAGGAAGCACGGTATATTGCAGTCGAGACTTCGCGTCGACCTCGGGAGACTTAGGCTAGGAATTATAATAAACGAGGCAGAAAAGCTCCTCAGATGGACGTGGGTTCACTGGTGCTTTATGGGAACTCTCGTAGACTTACTGGTCCTCTTAGAACTTTGGGTTCACGCTGGGATGGGCCAGCTCGAATAATGAAACGTGTTGGGCCTGTGACGTATAGTACCCAAGAAGTAGAGCCACCGTACAAAGAACGCAGGTTACATGCTAATCAAATAAAACCTTTCGGAACACCTGATGAGCTAGCATTCATGAACCCACCCGGCCTACAGTCTGACCCATCTGTTAATTTACAGCAGCTAAACCGTGAGGAGGATGCTGATGTAGAACCTCGGGAGGTACTGCTCCTATCCTCAGTACATCCTAGCTAAGATAAAGTACATTTTAGACTCAATACATGTTTGTATATGTTTAATTGTTTGTATACTTTTATTTACATTTGTTTGCAATTTCTTATTCACTTTTAAGTTTTGATGTGTTCATTTTTGATTTTGCCATGTCTTGTATACTTTTAATTTTGTCAAATCAGTCTTATTTTATTACGTTTTACATAACTTTTACCTTTTAAGTTGTGTACCTTTTATTTAGTGTTGTCTTTTAGTTTGTAAGGCCTTAGTTTTAAGTTTAATTTAATTTTTAATTTTAATTTAATTTGTAAGTTTTTTTCATTGTTGTGTTTCTGATTTTTGTTTCTGATCGGTTTTATGTTTAGTTCTAACTTATCATTTTACCGATTTTATGTTCCTTTTATGTTTCGTTACTTTTAGTTTATTATGTTATAATTACTGCCTTTTAATATCCACAGGTCCTGCCGCTGCGGGGGAGCCGATGACAGCAGCCCCAGCATGTATTTTGGATGTTCTGTGACTGTCTTCCACAGATTATCAGGTCACAGGTCTCCCATTCCCGCCGGGTAGGAGATGAGACACATTGCAGCAGACGAGAACGAGGTAGACGAAGCGAACGAGAAAACCGGTGCTAAGGAGAGGAACCTCGGCTGTTGCTGCAAAATGTCCCGGAGTTGGGAGTGTGAATGGTCGGCTCGTCGCTGTTATTCCCGATGATGGCCCCGTAATCTCTGCGCCAGATTGTCACGGATATGGGCGGGCCCGGAGCGGAACCTAAGGATAAAATCCAAGATTCGAGGCGAGTATAGGCGACGCCCCGACATTCACTCCCGGGCCATGGGAGAGGTTGTAGTGATCAGTTTTACATCCGAAAATGTACGCATGAACAGTTGTGGCCATAGACTCGGTGAACGGCAGAAAGTGCGACAACGAACCCGCGTAAAGCGTTTGACCCAGGAGCAGACGAAACACCTGCGTAAGACATCTAAATAAACTAAAGGACATTTATGTTGCGTGAAAATTCTTCTAAAAAAGCACTTTGAATCTATTAGAAACAAGGCGGAAATACCTGCGTTGAAGAAGAACCAGGAAATTGGGCGGTACATAATTACCAAAATGACAACGCGCACCTGAGGGAAGCCCGCCGAACAGACACTCACGAGACAGAGAGGGCAGGCTGGGGCTTGCAGGACAACACGCTGTCGCCTTTTGTGTATCTTTTGTTTCTTGCCTTGTAACGGTTTTCCCCACGTCAGCGGATTCACCAGTGACCTGTGTCCCGATATGGTAAGGTAAAGGGAATTATATTGGTTGTTGTTTACGTACGCTGCCACTCTCTTAGTAAAATGCCAGAACTCACCATTTTTATTTCTTTTACTCATTTAGCATTATAATGATAATAACAATAATGATAATTTTAGAAATAATAATGACAGTAATACTCATTATGATAACAATAATAATGATATTATTTTTTTATTGTCATTATTAGTATGAAAATTATTAGAATAGAGTTCATTATTGCTATTATTGCAGTAATTATCAAAATTATCATTATCTCATTTTATTATTATTATCATCATTATTACTGTCATTATCATCATAATTATCATCATTCTTGTTAATAAAG
>NC_091559.1:8209731-8219731 GCF_042767895.1 Penaeus vannamei | reverse complement strand
CTCACTCAATAGATTATTCCCGGCGGCGTTCGGGTCATTAAGCGATGCAGAAAATTAAACAGCGGACGGTTATTCGGCGAGGCTGAAGAGAGCTTTCCGCAGGTCACGAGGCAGCGGGAAATGCTGCTGCTTCTGCTCATCGCGGTTCCCACGAGGATGACAGTGGCCAGGGACGGAGGTCAAGGCACACACACACACAATTATGATGTAATTCTCACTTCAAACGACCCCGTATAAATTCCTGATGGTAGATAAAAGACACCTTGGTAGATGATCCTTTGACGGCCGATTCCTCAGTAGGTTATCTTTTTGTCTCCTGAGAGATTGAAAACCTGGTTTCGAAGGGACAAATATTATGGGAACTGGATATTGTGAATCGACTCTCACCGTAACTTAATGAGTTTAACGTGATTTGAGGATGAGTTACAGAAAATGGCGTTCATTTGCTATTTTAAGATCACTACCGGTATAGGAACCCCGTTCATATCTCATTCTCATTAGAAGAAAAAAAAGGACAGTTGTAGTAGGAACTTGAATTCATGGACAATAAAAAATCATTTAATGCCATGACCTATCTCAGCGCGTTGCCGGAGCCTGTGCTAAAGAACTGACTGATTTTCGGTATTAACACGTTTACTTCGTAACTTTTTCATTATTTTCAAAAATCATTATTTAAAGGACTATTTACTAAGGTGAATATAGATAGCAAATTACTGCGTACTTAATCTGATTTTTATAAACATTACGGATTGGAAATGATTAATTCAGTTCACTAATTTTAATTATCATCATGATGTCTTACCCATATATTCAAAAGCGAATATTACCCTTGAAATATGGTACACATAGATTTATTAAGCACGCACATAGCTCCTGCAGCAGATCTCTATTTCCCTTCATTTTCTTTTTTCTTTCTTTCTTTCTTTCTTTGCACTTGTCTCTATCTGTTTCCTCCGCTTCTGTTGTCTATGTCTTGTCATACGGAGAATACGTAGTCACATGGGGAACATTGACAGTGATCTTACTAAAAAACAACGACTCCAGTTGAATATTTACAAGGGAGAAAATGGACGGCGATTCAAGTATCAAGAGTTATTGACTAATCTCCGTCCTCATTTCCGGGAGGAGAATGTTCTTTACACAATAACTGGCTCCTTTCTGATTGAAAGAACGGGAGAAAGGAGGATTGCGGAGAGGGAGAGAGCGAGAGAGAGCGGGCGAGTGAGAGAGTGAGAGAGAAAGAGAAAGAGAGATAATGAGAGTGGTGGTGGCAGGGATTGAGAAAGTAAAGGAAAGAAATACAGTGATGAATAACCTGGCCAGAGTCATCACATCACGTGATTTGAAAGCCTCACAAAATATTCCGATCCGATTATTTGCATACACAAGGCTATCGGCCTGCGAAAACGCGTATGAAAGAGCGTCAACAGCCTCGGCAGATGTATAATGGAGAGTAAACATGGATCCAGGTGTGTGTGTGGTGATATTTTATTGAAATGCGTGCTGGCCTGGAGTGAAACCCGGCTGCGAGACACACATTGGCGTCTTTGTTGTTGTTTTCGGGAAGATTTCCTCGCTAGTTTTATCTTTGTGTATTTTATTGTTACCAGAACAGGTTGTTTCAGAAGGCTTTGCAGTTGAAATTTCTGGCCCTCTTCTCGCTCCTCTTTCTCCTCCTCTCGTGTTTCCCTTCCTCTCTTCCCTCCAATGTGTAGGAAGTCGAATTGACGTAAACGACGTATTTCTTTTCCGGAATTCAAGATAGACATTACTAAGTTATATATGATTCTCGACTCGCCGAATTTTAGCCTCGGTCTTTCCCCTTCATTGGTCGCACGTGAAGAGGTCAAAATATACATATAATAAACAGTTTATTAATACAATCTAATATGCTCCCCCAAGAAGAGCGGTGAAATGCAAGTTGTTTCTGTTTCCCGTTGCTCTCACATTACGGACTTTTTTCGCTCTCTTTTGGATTATGTATGCAATGTGCGCATTGAACTGGAAGCCAAATAAACTTCTGATATTCCTAATTTGATAAATAAACGGAACGAGCACTGATATGACAGGTAATTCTTTCAAGCAAATATAACATTTTATATGAAACCTCTGGGGCAGGAGGGGAGGCTTACCCTGAAGGTGATTGACATTTCAAGATAATTTAACAATATTAATTACATGAATATCAAGGAAAAAAGACTGAAAAGGGGTAAAGATGCATGCTTATTATACATTGACAGAAATAAAAAATTGATTAAAAGATGCAAAGAATAATAGTGTGAATGTGACACTAAATGTATATTCCTTTTTACTGCGTACCTCGACAATAATCAGTTATTGTTTGATTACGGATTACAAATTGTAGAGGAGATAAAATGACTGATAGTATAAAAAGCACACTGACCTTATGTAAGTTGGCGTTTCGAAAAATATATATACAATATGATTGCCATGTTTAAAATGACTAGTTGTACGGGCATCATCCTTTACACAACATCACAAAACACGGGCACACGCCGCCGCTTTCGAGGCGATTCATCTTGGCCCGGAGATAATCGGGGGTGTGACTTCGCTGGACGTGGGAGCAACAGAAATATAGTATTAAAAAAAAAAACTGTGAATATCCAAGAAATGTAAACACAATCTCAACAAATACCTAAAATGAACTTGAATATATTATGTACGTGTGCGCACAACATACATATAATACCGATCAGGTTTTGGAAATAGACTATTACATTTGCATTGTTACACTCAATCTCCTTGTTATAATACAACTACTACATTTATATAGCAAATGAAAATAATAATACAGTGATGATAAATAAACAAATAAGTAAAGAAGAGAAAATGTAAAAAAACATAGATTTAGGCACATTATGCAATATGCCATTTCATGACGTGGTGAAACGAGTAAAAGAGAGAGAGAGAGAGAGAGAGAGAGAGAAAGAGAGAGCGAGGGAGGGAGGGAGGGAGGGAGGGAGAGAGAGAGAGAGAGAGAGAGAGAGAGAGAGAATGGTATCCCGAAAAAAAAAAAAAAAATGCCGATTACATATATCAAGTAAGGAAAGCGATTTAAGGTTCCGCCGGAGTCTTGGTCTACGTCGACCCCCATACATAGCATGCGTAAGTAAAAAAAAGTATGCACATATATCTATATATATATTAACTTCTCTTAAATACATTTTCTCTTTCTATGTTTCTTTATTTGAGAAAGAGAGAGAGAGAGACAGACAGAGAGAGAGAGAGAGAGAGAGAGAGAGAGAGAGAGAGAGACAGACAGACACACAAACAGACATGAAAAGCGCCTCTTGTCACGAGGGATGTCACACGAAGGGGAATGGCTCGAGTGATGGCGTCGGGAGGGGGTTAAGAGGAAGCATGTTCATGTGCCAGAGGAAATGAGAATGGAAGTGCCTTGGAGGTTTCTAAAATCTGTGTTCTCCTTTTGTGCTTGTTATGCTATTTCTCCATACGCAACGTATTTGTATCTGTTCTCACCCTCTTTTTACACAGAACCCGACAGTCGTTGATTATAAAAAAGAAAAGAAAAAGGTCACACAAAGTCTTATTTGATTAGCTGTTTTACCGTAAGGCATGTTGCCCTCTGGTTGCATTGTGTAGGACCGCTTGAGGTTGTAGGTGAGTTGCTAATAATTTTAGGGAAAAGGAATTGTTTGTGTTTGTTGACAGAAAAGTATGTATCCTAAGAGATGAATATTTCGCGTCTTTTACCTTTACCTACCCATTGTGATTGTTCTTATTATGTTGCTTTGTAAATACAAGAAACAGTAATGGTAGAAGTAATTCTTCAGACAGTGCAGATGAATTGAACTCATACAAAGACTTCCTTTGGGTTACATCACAGCTCCCGCTACTTTTCTTAAATGAGAAAATAAATTTAGGCTGTGGAATGTCACTTTACGGCAATACAGCTAGCGTTGGGCTGTTGATGGAACGGGAAGCCCGATCGGACAAGATTTCAAGTTGAAAGATTCCTCATATGCCGCGTTATTAGATTTCCAGCTGGTCTCTGATACTTCGAGATCCGGCGCTGGAGTTGACTTGGCTTTTGGGCTAATTTCCAGTGCGTGGATGTGACATGCGCATTCGTACTTACGTAGTCTACATGGTAAGTACAAAGAGAGAGAGAAAAGGGAAAAAAGAAGAGGGAGAGTAAGAGAGAGAGAGAGTGCGAGAAGGGAGGTGAAGGGTTGGGGGGAGATAAAATCAGGGGAGGGAAAAAATGGGTTGGAGGGAAGGATATAAATATGTGTGTGTATGTAGAGAGAAAGACTGACAGATGAAGGGAACTATGCTAGATAAATATGAAAAACACGACTTTACAGAGATTTCTATCGGTTCAAGAACGAAAGTCCTGCTAAAAACAAAACGAAGAAAGAACTGTAACTTCATTTAAAGCGATCGCTATTCCCGCCAACAGCGACCTGGTTGACCCCGACGATCCCAGTGACCCACATCCTGGCTCATCTGGAGTTAATGCTTCAGGTAAGATGAGGTTAAAATTGTCCCTGGGCTCTCTCCTGCCAGAACAGACGAGGTGAAGATATTGCACGCCAGGCAGGGGTGGGGGGCGGCAGACCCTCCTGAAGAGGGGTATAAAGGGGCGAGGCCCACTATATCTACTGAAAACGTGTCCGATACCTGGTTTGCCCGGGCTCTCTCCTGCCGGAACATACGAGGTGAAGATTCTCTGGACCAGGCGTGGGGGTGGGGGGGTAGTCGATCCCTGTATACACCCGGGAATGTGTTGATATACTATGCTTGCTAGTATTCTACCGTTATTTCTCGAAATTCCCAGATAAGTAGGCCTATCATGCACTCCTTGTCTATCGAGACCGATATTGTAGTTATGTTTCATTTTCGAAAGAAATGAGTGCTAGATTCGTTCGAAACACGACGAAAGCTTTTGGAAAATTAATCTATTCACCCCAAAATGGTGTAGAGTTGCATTTCCATATTTACCTAAACTACTGCAACACCTCTGTCCTACAAAACTATCGGCCACACAAAATTTTATTTATCAAATTGATTCATGCTTTGAAAAAAAGGTGTGAAAATGAAGTACGCAGTAATTTCCAATATAAATACTGAATATAACTTTGTATTGTGTGACAGTTCCCTGTTTAATTTTGCTAAAATTTAACTGTCAAAAATTAACTCTAAACTAAATTATGCAAGTGCATAGAGCCCTTAATCTCTTACATTTATGTTAATTTAGTACGGTGGCACATTACTTCGTAGCATCAGAATTGTCTTACAGTTTTTACTATTGTCATTTCTAATATCGTTAAAATTTCGCTTTGTTGTTTATACTTGCTCTATGATACGAATAAAAAACCGTTGGATGTAGAAGAGGAGAAAACGGAATAAGCAATAGGGAATTGAGAAAGAGGGAAAAAGAGAGAGAAAAAAAATGTTTACTTTCTCATTCTGTCTTATATTAACATGTAAGAAGAGTAAATATGGAAATGCAATAGTTTTACTTTTCAACCAAGCTGATAGAATATATTTAGCATCATCCCTATGTAGCATAATGTTAGTATTTTAAGTGTTTCTCTGTCTTCCCTTCTTGCTCTTGCTCTCTTTTTCTTTCTTCCTCTCCCTCCCCCCTCTCTCTATTTTTGTCTATCTCTGTCCCTCGTCACAAGGTGTCCTTGACTCACTCAGGGTAGGAACGAAGCCAGCACAGGCGACCCAGAACATCAATAACCGGAATTGGTGTAGTTTCAAAGAAAAGATCCTCTTCTAATCACATTTTCGTCGAAGATAAATCTTTCACAAGACAAAACAAAAAAAACAAATAATAATAATAATATGAATTAGATACTAGGTAAAGAAATGTGGAATATTCTTACTTCAGTATTGTTTGTAAATTTATATTTGAAATGCCATTTATGCGTTCAAGTTCATATTGTTGATTTGAGATGGAAATTGGCGGGGGGATGTGTGTACATAAAGAAAGATTATGTACATTTACACCTTGGTCCTCAACGGATCCTACAACTGCTACCTGCCCCTCGGTAGGCCAAGAGTACACCCTAACAGTAAATGTCGCGAGGGCAGAGAGTGAAATTAACAGAGATAAGGAATCACCATGGAAGGGCCATTAGAGCCACCCTCCCGGTGCACAAGCTGATATTATCTACCCAGGGAGGTAGTAAGATGGTCAATCGATCGATCGCTTGCATGGTCTTTCATACTTTTTTCTAAAAAATACTCAAGCACATACACATAGTCTGTTTCATTTTGTGTGTGTGGGCCTGCGTGTGTGGGTGTGCACTAATATAATTTATAATAATCTACACATTGTTTAATATAATTTATATAGAAGCCGTCATCTCTTTCTTTCTCTCTCTGACAGCAACTAGACTTTACAGAGAATACTTTGTCGTACCATAAAGAGATTTAGAGGGTGTTGACTTGATCTGTTTATTTGGCCTGAAATAACTCACCATGTCCAGGCCTTCCCAGCTAAGGCTCCCGTACCCGTGACTTGGCTAGCCTGTCATGCCGTCGCCACTGCCGCCATTTCGCTCTGTGCAATCTGCCATGACATGTATCACTCAGGACCTGTCACATTTGCTGATCTTTATACGGATTTACCATCCAGCGAAGACGAAGATAGCGATGCCCCGCTTGTAGATCACTGACCGGCCCCTGTCCCACACCTGTACCGAGCCTTGCCGAACATAGCCGCCACACCATTTCCAGCTGTGACATCCCTCTCACCGCCAGCAGTGGCAGTGGCAGTGAGCACCGACTCCAGCCAAAAAGAGACACTCCACACCACCAGCTGCCCTCTACACCAGTGACAGCAGCATCCATACCACCAGTCTTTGCTCCCTGAGTCAGTTGTATTAAGCGTTCATGTAGAAACGCATATACACACATACACACTCATGTAGATGTGTGTATGTATATATATGTGTGTATATATATATATATATATATATATATATATATATATATATATATATATATATATATATATATGCCAAATATAATTTAAAAAGTAGTAGGTAAAAAGAAAATCATAATCATATAGTCGAACTGTATGATTATGGACTGGACAAAGAGACAGGGATTATTAGTACCACGGGAGCAAAGTGAAAAATGTTTTGCAAAATAGAGTTTCATCATTTCTCCGGTACAGTTTTCTCCTCCCTGCGCGAGGTCGCTCATCGAAGGGAACGCACCGCCGCACAAGCTTTCTGCCCGGGGATCGTTTGGTCCTTACAACTGGTACGAATGATCGCCTTCTCTTTTCGGGTTTGCTCTTTCTCGCTCTTCCCGTTCTCTCTTATATTATATACCGTTTGTTCCTTCTTCGTAATCTGTTGTCTTCTCGAAATGAGAGATAGAATACTGTTTGCTATAAAATTAAGATTGCGCAGAGGCAAAAGCACTGGTTTCAGGGAGGAACTTCAACGTGTGCAAGAAATAAGTTCAGGCGAATTCCCACCCAACCCTAGACCAGAATCAAAGGCGAGAGGCTTCGACCGGTGATTTCATCCGTTTAATCAAGGCTTCATGCATATGTATCCGTGGAACGTTTCTCTAATCAAGGTCTGTAATCAATTCCAAAGCTGATCCAAATTGCTGTTTGTTCTTGAAGGTGAACGAAGCTCGCGACGGTCTGACTGCGATGTCAACGTTGATAGTTGAAGTGGCGTTGGCAGCCTTGTATGGTGTGAGAAGGTGCCTTGCAAAGTGACTAAAAATCAAATGATGCATCCTACACACACCTTCATTTTCTTTCGAGCCATAAATCTCGTACATCGCCGTTTGATCAGACACCTATTTATTATATGCTTGATTTTTTTCAGTTGCGAAAGGGTGAAATTCAAGTTTGTTATCAATGCTTTCTCTAATATTCAAGATAGTTTATTGAGTATATCAACCGCCAGTTGTCAAACGACGAATCCTTTTATTTTGTTTAGTTTTTGATTGGTAAAAATTACGGTAAATACTGTATCTTTTTAGATATATGATGAATATGTTGTGCATATAAATGTTTCATATATATATATATATATATATATATATATATATATATATATATATATATATATATATATATATTATATATATATATAAATATATATATATATATATATATATATATATATATATATATATATATATTTATATATACATATACAAAAACAATGTATATGCATATACATATTCATATAAATACATACATTTAGAGAGAGATACCCGCACACACACGCATACGCACGAGCGCAAATACACATGTATAATTACAAACACACACAAACGCACACACATACGTACACACGGCATGCACATACATATATATACGTTTACAAAACAAAATTTTGTTGTTGGTTTAGAGTAATTTTTATTCTAACTTTTTTGTCATTATTATTATATGTAAGCTACTCGCATACTGATTCAGGGAGTGAAAAAAAATCCTGATACAAGAAGTTTGTTTTTTCATTAAAAAAGAAATGTCTACCTTTCTATCTGTCTATATATAAGTAATTTATATATATATATATATATATATATATATATATATATATATATATATATATATATATATATATATATATATATATATATATTTATGTATATGCAATTACATTATGCTCTACCCTCTTCAAAATTAAAAATGTAGAGAGGGAAAACTTTTAATTAAATATTAAAAAGGTTAGAATAGACTGTATATAGATGTAATGATTTGCTTTTCAATTTCCTTTACTCCTTCGCAATATGCGATAAACACCATTTATGATACAATTCAGAATAAAATGAAAAAAAAAAAGTATTACGGAGTACGCAATGACTGCAATATAAAGGCTGCTGTTAAGCAAAGTGAATTGGTTATAAACGTATAAAATTGGAAATGGGTAAAAACATGTATTGATATTAGACTAGAAAATATAATTACTATTTTCAAGGACGAACAAATACATTTGAAATGAGTGACATATCATGGATATCTTTATACAATAAATACCTTTTTGATATCGTCAATGTTACACCGAAGCAAATCATTTCTGGAAGGAAACGAAACTAAAAACCAAAAGATACGGGAATCGAACTCGGGTTAATCCACCTCTTTTCTCATCAACAAATCTGTCAAAAGTAAATATTGGTTTCTGAATTAATGATTCGGTAATATTTCTGTATTTACCTAAAGAGAAGAGTATAATCACAATCTGTATTTTGTGTATTTCATGATTCATTATTTTGTCCAAAAAAGACAATAATAAGTCTCTGAAAAGTTTGTTTTAAATTAATCGTATTGGAAAAAAATTCTAAAGGAATGGCTTTATCACATAATTCTTTTATTCTTTTCCTTTTATTTTGTTCATATCGACAAAGTTATTTGATATCCAGAAAATAAACTAAATTGTTTCACGGTCTATTGGCTTTCTTGAACCGGGCGCTGGAAATAGAAATGCAGACCGATCTTTATTTCGCAATGTTCTCTTTATTGATCACAGAAGTGTATAGTTTACTAATTCTAATAATGCTCAATATATGGATGAGTTAAAATTGATATAGAATAGAAGAATCATAAACAATGTATCGTATAACCGTAATGTATACTTAAAGTCACCAGTCACTTTAAATATATATTCCGACTACTTTTATAAATAGTTCACCTGGGAGTTGTTATAATTTTGTAATACATACAAGTAAGGATAACCAGTAAAAAAATCGTAGAAAAAGAATCCATATAACCTAAAAAGATATTCAAGAGGTATCCCATCTAATATTTCTATCGAGATACAACAAACACACCGCCATCAGAGCCAGGACTGACCAACGCCACTTGAACGAGCTCTTAAGCTCTCCCTGAGAGGGCGAAGATGGCGACCAAGGGAGAAGGGAGAAACTCGCGAGAGCACGACCGTGAGTGAGTGACATGCGCAGATATGATTTGCTGGAAAGCAGATGCTCCATCAGCGGAGAACTGCGCTGGAAGAATCCGATTTCCGTC
>NC_091559.1:8202231-8204731 GCF_042767895.1 Penaeus vannamei | reverse complement strand
ATCAGCTTTGAAATTTCAACTCAACAGCCAATAGAACCTAGATAATGGAAACGTTCCACGGTTCAAGCTGGATTAAACGGATGAAGACATCAGTCGTCGCCTCCCAGTAACGACTCTGGCCTTTGGGTGTGTGGGTGGGAATCCGCCTGAATTTGCTTGACGCCTGTGGCTCATTTCCTCCTGGAGACAGATGTGCTTTTGACTCCGCTCCATGGCTCTTCCCAGGGGCGTCTCCTCACTGTCTTCCCGCGAGACCATCACGCGACAGGACCTTCGTTCTGCACAAGGAATGCTGTTTAACTGTCTAATATTAGATATTATTGTAGTTCCTCCTCTCCCTTTGGTAAGGTTAGAAGAGATTGCCAAAAAGGAACAAGGGAATACTAATAACATAAGAGCCAAGAGAGGAGGAAGAAGAGGAACAACCCCATAAGAGAGGGCGAGGCTTTCTGCCTCCGTTTAGTGAATCAGATTGTGTGGCGATGCGCTCCCGTAAGCGACGTAGACTCTTGTTTACATATATTTGTGTGTGTGTGTGTGTGTGAACAAATGAATAAATATATGTGTATATATTAAGGATGTAAAATTGAAATTAAATATTTCTATTACTAAGATTTTTTCAGAAACAATTAATATATGTGTAATGGGGAGGAGTTGCATTTGTTCCTTATAGTAAATAAAAGGAAAATTACTTCAACTTTTCGTTTGCCAACTCTCAAACAGCACTTCAACCGCACATACCTTTCTTCTCCTGCTGATTCACACCGTTCGTTTTACAATGCCTCCCCCCTTCATAACATTTCCTTGAATCTGCTGTGCTTTGCATGTTTCCGAAATTATGATCAGAGTTCGCTTTCCGATCTCCCTTGCAACACCTCCTCTTGCTCATTCCCATCAGGATATCAGGCCTGGGTCGTAGAATCAGATAAGAAGTATGTTGCATACGAATACAGTGTGTAAAATTCATCTGCATAAGCACGCCTCCCCCCATATATATCTTTACTTATTTTTTATCCATCAATCTACCTACTTATCTAACCTTCTGTCTATCTATAATTCGAGAACCATTATGATCTTTATTCTAAAACTGTTGATATTTTGCCATCTCGTTGATTATTTGTGGCTGTGAAGTTTTCAAGCCCTTCTGGTTCGGATCCAAGAGGCTTCCTTTCAGCTGCAGTAACTGCTCATTGCTCCCATGCAGCATGCAGACGCCGTAAGTATTGCAAAGTGAATTGTGTATGAGGAGTGTTTATGTGTGTATGTGTTTGTGTGTAAGTTGGTGTTTGTCTTTAATACCTATATGTGTGTTTCCTCGCAACCCTGCAACAAAACAGAGGGTATTTATTTGATTAAAATATTAGCATCCGAAAAGTAAATTGCAACGCCCTAAGTACCCATTCCGTCGTAGCAGACGTCGGCGAGGATTTTGGAGGGGAAGTCTCTCAGGCCAAGAAAGAGGTGCATGAAAACGCTTCGCCTTCAGTATAAAACTTTAGGCATTATTGAATAAAAAAAAAAAGAAAAAAAAAAGATCTAGCCTAGTGATATAGACGCAGACTACGTAAGGAGATATGTGTGAGACAAATATATTGACAATCTTCTTTTTACTTTCTGGTTGGCTTTGTAAAAAAAGAAAAAAAAAAGAAAAAAAAAAAGAAAAAAAAATAAAAGTTTATGCTAAAGATTGTGTTTTATGTATCTTGCATATTACTGCTTGTTTCTTTTCATCTATTTTGATGTTCTCCTAGATAACCTACGATAAGAACTGATACTGACAACTTGTTGAAAAAACAGTTTATGGTAAATAAAATAAAATATTAAGTGTCAGGGAAGAATATATTGCACAGTTACTATGTAGAAAAATATATTCAGGCCGACTGAGGACTTGACAGAGTGCACAGGTGGCTCAATGACTTGCTCCTCTTAGTTTGCCTCCCTTTGTTCTGATCCGTCTCGGATCGCTTAACACTTCAATCATCTGTAACATCGGCCTCCAAAAAGCTGCTCCTCATGACTGCTCTATGCGCACAAACGAGCAAATGAGTAATTTTATGATGTAAGCCATCGCGATCTAATGTTTATTGTGCCATAACACTTTGATTATCAACAAAATTCATTTTTGTGCCATTTTGGTCTGTTATTCTGTGGGCTATCGTATCGATGTGGATTTCTGATATATATATATATATATATATATATATATATATATATATATATATATATATATATATATATATATATATATATATATATATATATATATATATATATATATATATATATATATATATATATATATATATATATATATATACAAAAGTATATATATATATATATATATATATATATATATATATATATATATGTGGATATACATATATATATATATATATATATATATATATATATATATATATATATATATATGTATATATATATATATATATATATATATATATATATATATATATATATATATATATATATGTATGTATAT
>NC_091559.1:8189731-8192231 GCF_042767895.1 Penaeus vannamei | reverse complement strand
ATTCAAAAGTACATTTCCCAAGAAATAATAATGGAATCTCTCTTTTCTCTCAATCTCTGCTCACCTTCCCACTGAGTGTAAGTTAGGTAATAGTGTACCATAGCGGAGTACAATCGTGTCAAAATATGAACGTCTTTTGCACACTTGGAAACATTTTAAAGATATAGAGTATGTTGTAAATATATTATCTATGTGTTTTGTAAATGAATCTTTATATTCACATTGTAAAAAATTCTTATCTCTGTCTTAGAGCAATTCTATTTACTCCACCTATGTGTTTATTTCGATCTTCCTTTTCTTGAAAGGAAAAATGCATTCAAAGATATTCATAAAAAGGAACTCTTGTTTATTCTAATGAAATAATTTCTTATCTGTTATTCAGTACTATTTTCTCTAATTTAATCGTTGTTCATTCTCCTCTCTGTATTTTTTTTTCTTTCGCGTTTCGTTCTACCTATAACAGACGCTATTACTGTAATTACAACTATAGTTTTATTTTTTTCTGGTTGTCTTTTTCTTTCTCCCATCTCTTTTTTTCTGTTGTCGCTATCAGCCCTAGTCACTCTTTTTCTCTCATTATAGAACATATATACAAGAACATTGTCGAGTAAAATCAAATCGCTTTAGAATAGCAATACTTTTCAAAGTGATACATGAAACCAGACGGGAAAAGAAATCCCTTTGCAGATAAATGAATATTCCTTCGCTGTATGAAATGCTTCCCACAGATGAACAGATATATCCATCCTACATTCTAATCGCATTCTACGCAAATATCACGCATCGCTTATGGTGGGCTTGCTTTTACAGTAATCAAGGTCATTATGCTACTTAAAGATCCTGTATATCATGATTTTGGTTTTTTTAAGTTACCCATTAAATTAAATGTTCGCGCGGAAGAAAACGGAAACTGGGCCTCGATATACTGATCAAAGGGAAACGACTCAAGAAATAATCTCAACTCAGAAAGAAATAACCGTAACGAAAAAAATAAGTGATGAAAGAAACCGATTGAGGGACAGAGTAAAAAGAGAGCGAGAAAGAGAGAGAGAGAGAGGGAGAGGTAGGGACTTAATTCGGTGCTGCTAACCACTCAATTGCTCGTGATGTTTAGATAAGAGATTTGTCTCTGCTGCTACTCTTCAAATCATATGCACGTATTCATTATATATCTATATGCATTAAATGTTTGCATTAATTTTTTTTCTTCTTCTAAAAGTGTACTTCATATATATATATATATATATATATATATATATATATATATATATATATATATATATATATGAAATATCTTAGTACATTATTTTTCAATTGTAAACGATGAAGCATTTGATCTCAAGCCACCGTTCCCTCAACTCAGAAGAAGAGTGAAAAAAGAAGGAAGCTCTGAAGGTAATTAAACCAGTTTTCAGTTTTCTCGAAGGCAAAAATATGAAAGGGGAAAGGGGAGAAGGAAAAAAGGTGAAAGGGTTGAATTAAAGAAATGAAGAGAGTAACAATTAATAAGCCAAAAAACTAGAGTCTTAAGAAATGGTTCTTATTTTTTCGAGTCATGGACCCCTTTAATTCATGCATTTTCCTCTTTTTACACATTATACAATGACTCATTTACATCACGCAATATAATAACAATAACAATGAAAACAGCAATAAGCGAGGCAATGAGAACATAAGAACACTTTTCCTGAACCCTACCATGAATCCCGGAGTGCCCCCCCCCCACCCCCCCATCCCCCTCTCCCCGAGGAAAAGATAGAAATATAAAAGGAAAAGAACGAGTGAAGTGATTTCAAATTCTGTTCACAGATGTGTTAATCTCTTCGCAGAATCTTAAAGGCTTCCGTGGATTATCCTCGACTGATGAATGATTCTGAGCCTGTCAGAGCGGGAGCGGGGATGGAGGGGTGGGGGTGGGGTGGGGGGGGATGAACTGCAATAGGTCTGCAGTGACTCACCAAAAAATCTATGAAACGATATACGTTCTCTGTATAAGCTTCGACATGCAGGCAAACACACATTCTAGATCTTATACAAACATATACATACATACATATACGTGTGTGTGTGTGTGTGTGTGTGTGTGTGTGTGTGTGTGTGTGTGTGTGTGTGTTTGTGTGTGTGTGTGTGTTTGGATCCTGGATCCTCGTTTACTCTCCATTAAACAGCTGCGGAGGCTGATGCCGCTCTTTCATTCGCGTTTTCGCAGGCCGATAGCCTTGTGTATGCAAGTAATCGGATCGGAATATTTACTACTCACGTGATGCGTTGACTTTGACCAGGTTATTCATCACTGGGTTTCTTTCCTTTTACTTTCTCAACTTCCTCCCCCTCCCTCCCCCACACACACACCACCACCACTCTCTCTCGCTCTCTTTTTCTTTTTCTGTCTCTCGTTCTCTCTCTTTCTCTCTCGCTCTCTTTCTCTCTTTCTCTCTCGCTCTCTTTCGTTCTCTCTCTCTCTGTCTCCGCTACCCTCCTTTCTCCCATTCTTTCAACC
>NC_091559.1:8174731-8177231 GCF_042767895.1 Penaeus vannamei | reverse complement strand
CGGCTGTAGCATGAATATCACTTTGTTGATGGTTTGTACTTAAACCAGCTGTGACCTCGTAGCGGGACATGAAGGAAGAAAGATTTGCTGAAAGGGGAAGAAATTATGTTCCTTGATGTTAAAATGGATAAAACATATTATACCTCAGACCAGAGACAGCAAGCGGACTCTTATCGAAGTCATATTAATGAAAGTGTCTTAGTGTCAACTTTTAAAGAATATGAATTTTGTTGAAGTGAAGTACGCAGTTCTTTTTCAAATATATACAGTACACCTTTTACAATATGTACTTGGTACTTTGATATTTTTAACTGGAAAACTTGAAAACAACAATTATAAGAAACGTGTTAACATATTAGACAAGAATAATGGCTCACATAAAATCTTAGCAACTATTACCTTATTACGTATATTTTACTCTTTACCAATTGATATCATCGATATTTCCTTTCGCTTTTCATTAATGCATAAGGATGCAAATGAACATCTAAAAGGATAGAAAATGAAAATGGAGTATTGTTGAGCTCAGTCTGTGAAATGTTAACAGGAAGGGAGCAGAAGGGAGAGGGAGGGAGATGCCTCGATTAGCATATCATTTGTCAACATAAAACAAGCATTAAAGGTGATAGCAGTACTTGTCTGACTGGGATAATGAATAAAGCAGTCAATTTATTCCCGCCCTCCTTTACCATTTAAAGTTGTGGTTTCTAATCGCATTTAGAATATTATGGGAATGAAAATATTTTTTCTTTTTTCTGCATTCCTTGTAATTAGAATCAGATAACCCCTATGCTTTTTTACTGAATCAGAGCGAGGAACGCTTCTCATCACTGTTAGATGTGAGTGTTATTACTGTGCAATTTTGCGTGTAATTGTACAAATGTGTGTGTGACTACAATGTTTATCCTTTGTTCGTGTCTAAATGAAGTCCGCGAAAGTTGGGCAAGGACGGAGAATTCACTTCCTAAAAGAGATCCTTTGCTAAACGGCGGTCTGGGCTAAAAGACCCCCGCGAGAGAGGAAGAGAAATACGGTCTTTTCGAAGTTGACCACAATTTCCAAGGAAGTGGTTGTGAGGTATTGCGAGAACTATGAAAATAATGATTATGTATTAACTGTTTGTATTGGTCTGATTAGTGATATTAGTAGAGCAATTACTCATGGAGGTTGTTTAATTATGAATAGATCGTGGTGTTATTTGCTGAAAGGAATATTTTGTCATTCCTGTTTCCAGCTACGTTTAGGAGCTTGTCATTCTTCAAAGCAATGGTTCCAAAGCTTTTTCTGGGAGTAACCAGATTTTCATACATGAACCTTGCCCGTAGCCCACCGCCATGACTACAGTGTATTTAGACCTACACTCATTAGGTCCATGAGAAAACCATTTCAGCAAATTCTGTAATATTACTGATTCCAATTGTATTTTTCTTTTCTTAAGTATTGATAAAGACATTTGTAGTTTCGCTTTGCTGAATCTCATAAAAATGATACTAAAAAATAACATACTGACACTATTGCGAAATGCTGACTCAGCAATAAATAAAAATGGATACAGCTAATAATAATAAAATAAAACAAAAATAAAACATACCTTAGGGAACCTTAGAATTATGATAACATTATTTTTTACGACCCTAATATGTCTCAATGTATTGTTTTATGTCATCACATAATCAGTTTTAAAATAGGCAATTACACAGACGTTCGGCCGCAACTATCGTAGCTGTCAGTCTAAATACAACACATCACACGAGAGGTCGAGGGCTGCATGTCACATAGAGAGAGGGAGAGACCCAATGACCAGAAACGACCAACCTCCGAGTCGACCGCAGAGACCCGGCACTCGTCTGACGCAGCGACCTCGCGGAGTCCCAGCTACAGGGAGCCTATTTCATTATCTACCTATCTGTATATGTTTATGTGTCTCTGTGTGGTGTATTATGCACACACACACACACACACACACACACGCACACATACACATACACACACACACACACACATACACATACACACACATACACACACACACACATACACACACATACACACACATACACACACACACACACACAAACACGCATACATACACATACACACACACACACATACATACACAATCACACACACACACACAAACACACACACACACACACACACACACACACACACACATACACACACACACACACACACACATACATACACATACACATACACATACACACACACATACACACACACACACACACACACACACACACACACACACACACACACACACACACACACACACACACACACACACACACACATATATATATATATATGTTTGTATATATAAGAAAGATCGATTTTTATAGCCTTAGGGTAGCAGCTCATTTCACTGAACCAAGCAATCGTCTAAGACCAGGAGCTCAAAAGAGGACATTAATATGTGACATTAATATGTTGACCGAGATCGCTGGATCTAGACGAAGGCAACCAAAGGCAATAAAGT
>NC_091559.1:8152231-8159731 GCF_042767895.1 Penaeus vannamei | reverse complement strand
GGTAAAAAAAAGGTATAGCTAAAAAGAGAGAAAGAGAAAGGAAAAGAAGAAGACTATAAAAATAAAAATAATAATTGCGAAGTGAAAGAACGACAAATCGAAGAATTGAGAACAATTATGAAAGATAACGTTGACGAAAGCCAAACGATCTCAGATAGCTGGACGTTTATTAACCGGACAAAAAGCAAGAAACAAGATCGGTTAACTGCCACAAGTAGACAGGATTCTAACGTGCGTTTGCTGATCCGATTGGATTAATGACGGGAATAAAAGTGATAAAGAAGCGTTGGTGCAAGCGGCGATTGCTATCTGGCGAAACAGACGGTAATGGGAATTCCAACAGCAGTCCTTGTCCAATTAATGTTTATAAGCGCATATTTTCCACTTAGCAAATAGCATTATAATTGTAAAGAAAAAACAATGGAATGTACTCGTTTGAAACTTAATCTGTAGTTCATTTACATTTTTTACTGATAACTGCATGTAAACCTAAGCAGCAGATTAGTAAGAGGAAATACCTGAATTTTCAAATTAAACACTAGGTCAGCGCAGGTTTATCACACAATTACAAGCGTGTATCCAGTTAAACAACTTACATAAAATAAAATAGATAAACATTGACCAGCTCGAGACACGAAAACAAGCACCCAAGCTTACAATCATGTACATTATCACAAATAGCTTTATGGACATAGAGCAGCACTCAAACGTAGCACACGAAATTCTCATAACAAGAATTTCGTTATATACCACACTAACACCGACTCTTACAAGCACATTCTCCCTCCGTAACCTCAAAAAAGCCAACCTCAGCACCAAATTACATAAGGAACATTTAAAATCTTCACTGACAAATCAAACAAGCACAACAAAACAAGCACTTACACGAGCACAAACACAACCAATTGTACTGTAGTCCTTTCCCCACCTCCAGCAACCAACCATTTATGCGTGTTCATGTTTTTTTTTTTTTTCACAATATATGTAATCAAATAATATGGCTGATGTTTACCAAAGCAATTAACAACAAAAAAATAAATGCAGCATACCGTATAGTATTTCTTTATGCAGAAACGTTCAACAGTTGTATAATTTTACAAACGTATTTTCTCTATTCTGAAAATAGGATAAGGACATACAAAATCCCCCCTCCCCTCTCCATCCCTTTCTTCTTGTAAATAACGCCTCTAATAGTCATCGTTAAATCCTCTTTGATTGTAAAGCCATCTTCTGGCTAAGCGATCCTTCTCCCCCGAAGGTTTCTTGAAATATTTTCCCCTTTCATCACCCACTGCTCCTCGCTCCGTTCATTTACTCGAATAGGAAAATCGAGACACACAAAGGGATGATTTCAAGTAAATGCCGTGAGCTCTGAGCCGTTAGTGAAATACCTCCACAAAAGAGAGGATTTCCAAATGCCAACAAGGTGATTGAGAGGAATTTCAGGGATGGTATTCGAGGAAGGTCTGGCTGACTGTCATTTGCGATATTGTGTATGATCTGCCACATCTCAGAATGAATCTTGCTAATTAGAACAAACTTTTGTGTATCTAGAGAACCAATTTTGCTAATCTATCCTATTAACACGATTTGGTAAATAAAGCAATAAATCTTGCTTATATGATAACGGTGATGTTACATATTTAAACGTTTGACAATCAATCCAATGTTTTCAGAAGACATATCTTGTAATGTTACTGCAGATGAAAGTGCTCATTTATGATGTAATATATCGGTGTCTACAGAATCGCTGTCTCTAAACCCCAGATTCCCTTTCCTTTTCATGTTATTGTTTTCTCACGATGTCTTCTCCATTATCGGCACAATAATTTATCCATTTTCCACATTTTTCTTCTTACATAATGTTAGTTTCATTTACAACCGGCATCGGGAAAGGTTTGAAAATCTGTACAGCGTAAACAGTGTAAGTCAGGATTGTTCTAATAAGGATTGTTTTAGTAACAATAACAATGCCAAAAACAAACAATAAGAACACAAGAACGCCTTTTCTGAACCCTACCATTACTCCCGGATTGGCCGCGTCCTCTGCGTCCCTCTTCACCCCCCCACCCCCCTCTCCCTCTCCCTCTCTCCCCGCATAATTCGTCTTCCCTTTAAGTGGGCGCTTAGCTCGGGTGGGCGAGGCAATGGATCATCGGGGAGCAAGCTGGCTTCAAGAAGGAATTATATTAGGGGATTTTTATTAATTATTTATTCAGCTATCTACAATTATTGTTGTTTACATTTCTTATATATATATATATATATATATATATATATATATATATATATATATATATATATATATATATATATATATAATTCAAGTAAGAGTGTGAGACAATGAGTCCGCCAGGATAAGTAGGCAGAGACAGAGAGAGAAAAACACAGACACACCCGCACATACGCACATACACAACTCAACCTAACTTAGAGCCTTTCCGCCCTAACTCTCTCTCTCTCCGTCTCCATTTGCCTCCAATCTATATCCGTCATTTACAAATATAAGAAACGAACCCCAAAAAAGAGAGAGTCAACGTCAGGCAGCGCCGACGAAGGCAAACTGAGGGACGCTGACGACTGCGCTGCCGAAGTCCCGAGCTGAAATGTCGTACACGCATCTGGCAGCTCAACCTCGCCTGTCTGAAAAGGTTCTGATCTTTAGCATAATCCTCGTTGCCTTTAGCACATCGTTGCATGATATTTCTAGCACCAAAATTAACAATGAAGATGAGATTAATGATGATAATTATTGCAACCATCATTATCATCATAAACAGTAGTAATATCATAATAGTTATTTTATTATCCTCATTTTCATGACCATCTATCATAATAATTATTCTTTATCAACATGGTGAGGAATATCCTTTGTATTCTGTCCGTGAAATTACAGCTCCAGAATGTCGAATTTCTAATAAACCTTCACAGAGTACGATATGTTTTTTTTTTTTTGTTTTTTTTTTTTTTTACTTTATTGACCTGTGAAAACTAAAAGAAAAAACTAAATAGAAATACAAAGAACAAAAACAAAAGTGAGTATATTGGGAAAGGTGATAAAGGAAGAAGAATGAGTAAAATGGAAAAACGAATTAAAAAGAATAAATGAAAAAAAAAACAATAATAAAATCACAAAGAAAAGAGAGTAGCGAAAAAAAAAGAAATAAAAAAACAATGGATTTCAAAACGTTCGCAGCGCTGCCAATCTCATCGCGGAATTCAGGAGGCTTCAGTGGATTATCCTCTCCTCATGAATGATTCCGAGCGACAGGATGAGCGGGGATTGCATGGAGGATGGAGGGGGGCGGGGGGGGGCGGGGGGGGAGGGCACGTTGCAAGCTTGGCTCTTGCATCGCGCTACTCAGGTCTGCAGTGACGTCATCAGAAATTGGTATGTGAAGTGAGGTATATTCTTTTCCTATCATGCACACACAGTCTCCACACGTAGGGAAACACAAATATCTATGAATATATATATATATATATATATATATATATATATATATATATATATGTATGTATGTATGTATGTATATATATATATATATGTATATATATACATATTTGTATATACAGATACATATATAAATGTATATATATATATATATGTGTGTGTGTGTGTGTGTGTGTGTGTGTGTGTGTGTGTGTGTGTGTGTGTGTGTGTGTGCACAAGCACAAACACAATCACGTGAACACAAAAATGAAAATGAAACTAGTCACGCTTATTTTCAATTCTCATTGTGGCTAGTTTCATTTTCATATATGTATGAGTGTGTGTGTGTTATATATATATATATATATATATATATATATATATATATATATATATGTATACATGAATATATATATATATATATATATATATATATATATATATATATATATATATATATATATATATATATATAAATGTAGTTGTCACTAGTAATCTCAGAACATAAATTGGAAACCACTTCCTATGCTTACATATTCTGTAAAATAAAATCAGTTCTACACAAAATACGTTATCTAATTGAATAAAAATAATTTTCCAGATGAACCCCACAGAGCAATACAACAGAACGTATAGTTCTTACCACTCACGAACGAGGCAATCCAACGATACACCCATTTACACAAGCTCGCGTATAACAACCCGAATTCAGCGCAGTATCATTATCCAGATACAGTGATTCGCGCCACCCATGTAGCTCTCCTCCCAGGTCACCAGTGCAGGAACAAGGCGAAGGTCACGCCCCTGTTATCAAAGCCAGGGACGATTATGGAGGGAGACGCATCGTGGAACAGGCTACAGGCTGACGAGGCGAATCGGCGAGGGAGGGGGAGGGGGGGCACGGAGGAGAGGGAGGGAGGGTAATGTGTGTGTGAGAGAGAGGGGTGGGAGAGAGAAGGAGAGAGTGAGAGAGAAAGAGAGAGGGAAAGAGAAAGAGAGAGGAGAGGGAGAGCGAAATAGAGAGAGCAAGCGAAAAGGAGAGAGAGAACGAAATAGAGAGAGAGAGAGAGAGATAGAGAAAGAAAGAAAAACACATTTAGTATTCTAATCTTGAGTAGGAGAGGGACTAGGTCTGGCGGTGACGACAGGGACAGGATAGATACATGAGAAGAGGTTTCTGGCTAATTTCACAAGACAACCAGCTGGAAAGTGAGGGTTGCGGATGCTGCTGTAGGTGTCCAGCTGTGCAAAGGATCTTCTTTTCTTTTTCTTTTACGACAGTAGTCTATTATAGCTCACTATAGGCTAACTTGAACACTAAGAGTAGAGACTGAGAGAGAAATGTTATATTAGACTGTCATGCTGAACATTCCTTTTGAAATTATGCCTTTGTGCATCTAAAAAAGTTTATTATTTATGATATATGAAGGAATATATAGAGGATGTGACAACTGTGTACACTACAGTACAGGGGACTGCTATGGCGGTTACTGTATTGGGTATGAATAACGGTATCGGTAGAGGAGAGACAGGAAAACATAGAGAACAATAATAAATGACCATTAGAGCCAAAGTATCAGTTTGGGAATGACAAAGCTGATAACGGTATAATGATAATGTACTTATCGCTCCTCTATATTATCAAAATCTTTCCCTCGGGCTTTTTTCCTTGTCTTTTGGTCTTTTTCATCCACGCGACATATCTGTATTTACAGCCCATGCCTTATTCACTTACATATTCATAACCCTTACTATAAAAAAGTAAGAAGAAAAACAGCTTTAACGAGTTATTAGTGTAGAGTGAAATCCCTAGTAATGCTGGACTGAAGCACATTTTTCTTTTTCTTTTATCGTTCCGTTTATCAAGGATGAAAAGTAATTTAAATTGAAGTAACGAATCTATTTACTTTGTTTGAAAAATCGATTACTTTGTGAAAAGAAAAAAAAGAAAAGAAAAAAGAAAAGAAAAAAAGGAAAGAAAAGAAAAGAAAAAAAAGAAAGAAAAAAGAAAAGAAAGAAAACAAGGAAAAGAAAAAAGAAAAGAAAAGAAAGAAAAAAAGAAAAGAATATATATATATATGTATATATATATATATATATATATATATATATATATATATATATATATATATATATATATATACATACACACACACACACACACACACACACACACACACACACACACACACACACATATATATATATATATATATATATATATATATATATATATATATATATATATATGTATATATATATATATATATAACATTTCCCATCAGTCCTCAGAACATATCTCCCTCTCTTCTTTCCTCACGTGCTTGTCTCTCTACACATGTCTCTTTCCGTCTCTTCCATTCGACTTTTCCTAGCTATTTTTTCTTTCTCTTTCTCACTCGCCATATTTAACTATGGATTCTTCACAAACGTGTTTCACTTACTAATTCTTTAGCTTTATTTAAATAATATAATAATGATATAAGTATCTGTCTTACTCTGGTTTTCAGCTTGTTTTAAACTTTTTTTCGGTAGCCATTTATTTATATTGCAGTGAAAATAACTACTCTTCATTGACAAATTCAGTTATTCAGTAATCCACACGAAGAGAACAGCCACGCCATCGGTGCACTTGCTAGAACGTATCCTGAAAACGACGACTTGACGAAAAGAAAAAAGATATGTTCTCTCTGCCTTTTCAATACGAAGATTATGATCCTATTTTATGTCTGGAGACGTGAAAGGGACTGGATCATATTCTTCAGTCGATTGTCAAAGGTAAGATTTACGAATCTTATCTGTTTGTCCCCATGGTGCGTGTGTGTGTGTGTGTGTGTGTGTGTGTGTGTGTGTGTGTGTGTGTGTGTGTGTGTGTGTGTGTGTGTGTGTGTGTGTGTGTGTGTGTGTGTGTGTGTGTGTTAACCAACATGCATTCCTATTTTGTATTAAATCAGAAAAGGGATAGTTAATCTAGTCCTCAAGGGTCGATAAAACATGGAATGCCTAATAATCCTTATTTTCCCAGAGCGACGATTAGAAGTCTGGGACGGAAGCCATGACGTCACATTTGCCAAAGGCACGCATGTATGCTGAAGAAATCCGAAAGTGATGGGGTTTTATTCGCAGTTCTTTATCATTAACTTCACTACTTTTACTTAAATATTCTAAAATTTAATATATCTTAATAGAAGTTACGATTTCCATTCTACGGGGCATTTATATTGCAAATTACTGCGTACTTCATATGAGTGCTACGTAAATTTTTCTATAAATATTACGGATTAGCAACAAATTACCTGATAACTTTTCTTCACCATTATCATAACATCTTAAACATGTATAAAATTATATAAAATTATATAAAATATTATAAAATATATATAAAATATATAAAATATTATAGAATATATATAAATATATATAAAATGTATAAAATATTATAAAAGACTACTACCTTCTTATTTGGGGCAGAAATTCATAACGCACGCACGTAAGACGTAGCGAAATACCCTTGCAGGTGATGACTTATATTCACATTAAAGTGTGACGAAAGCATTAAACAAAAAACCCGACTGAAAGAATCGTTTATGACGAATCTACGCATAGATCGGAGATGTAATGATATGGAAGACACAATACAGTATAAAACCGTCTTCCAATTTCATATTCACACAGTATGTACAGGCAAGTAATGTCCTCCCAGCTATTCAAATAACTAGTTTAAAACACGTTCTAATTTAGTTTAGTGACCTTAGTAATGAATGTTCTTTCCATTTTTCAACATCAGATGTGTTGGTGGTAAGGAATACCACAAATATATATATATATATATATATATATATATATATATATATATATATATATATATATATATGTATATATATATATATATACTCATTTATTCATATATATTTATTTATATATATATATATATATATATATATATATATATATATATATATATATATATATATATATATATATATATATATATATATATATATATATATATATATATATATATATATATATGCATATGTGTGTGTGTGTGTGTGTGTGTGTGTGTG
>NC_091559.1:8142378-8144231 GCF_042767895.1 Penaeus vannamei | reverse complement strand
AAAATGGAAGAGGCAGAGGAGGGAGGAGGATAAAGGACGACTATGCTATTGAAGGAATTTGAACAAGAGCAAATATTGGAACCAGAGAGCATCGCTTTGGGAACCACATCTCGGTCTCTCCTCTTCACCCTCTCTCACTTTCTCTTCTCTCTCTATTTCTTTCTATCTATCTATCTATCCATCCATCTATCTGTCTATCTATACATCCATCAATTTGACAAATCTCTCTCTCTCTCTCTCTCTCTCTCTCTCTCTCTCTCTCTCTCTCTCTCTCTCTCTCTCTCTCCCTCTCTTTCTCTCTCGCTCTCTCTCTCTCTCTCTCTCTCCCTCTCTCTCCCTCTCTTTCTATCTATATATCTATCTATCTATCAATCTGACAACAATCTCTTTCTTTCTCTCTATCTCTCTCTGTCTCTCTCTATCTGACAAAAATCTCTTTCTCTCTCTCTATCTTACAACAATCTGTCTATTTATCTATCTACCTATCTACTAAAAACCCCTCTCTGTCTATCTATCAATACAGAATATCTGTCTGTCTGTCTGTCTGTCTGTCTGTCTGTCTGTCTGTCTGTCTCTCTCTCTCTCTCTCTCTCTCTCTCTCTCTCTCTCTCTCTCTCTCTCTCTCTCTCTCTCTCTCTCTCTCTCTCTCGAATCTCCCTAGAAATAGATTAATCTAGTAGTAAGAGCATGAATAGATAAAAGAATTCGTGAATAGATGATTGATAGATGGAAATGTACTTACTTTTCCAAACACATTTAATATTTATAAGTACGTTTAATATGACGACTTTTATCCAATCGGAAAAGTATACAATCTTGGAAATGATATGTCAGTCTGATAAGTACATACCTACATGTCCTAAAAATAGTATTGATAAGATGAATACAATAACAGAACAAGGTAAATAATTGACGTGTTTCCATCATTTTTTTTTATCAGAATAATATGTGATTCTGACAAACGTTTTATTTGACACAATCCATCATATATCCTGACAATATTGATGAACGTTTATGCCCCCCCCCCTCTTCTCATTTTTTTTTCTTTTTTTTGACAAACCCTTATAATATTATACAAAGTGGATTACTGAGTCCGTTGTGTTGCTTGTTTATAATTATACCTAGTTATCGGCAATGAATCTTTATTTTTATTAAGATGGTCAGAGTTTATTTTCTTTTTTTTTTAAGGTAGTTGATGGTTTGCGACAAAAGTTATTTATTCATTTATTTGCTTCTCTGTTTTGACTATGAAGATGAAAAAAATCCATATTTGTCCTTTACATTAGCATCCTTAAAGGATTTATCATACTTGCCCATTACTGTTACATATCTTATCCACTAATATCCATTAAAAAGAAAAACAACAACCAAAAATGATTCTTATCATACTTGCCCATTACTGTAACATATCTTATCCACTAGTATCCATTAAAAAGAAGAACAAAAACAAAATTCTCTTTTTACGTACATATCCCGTATTACCCGAAGACAAGTAGACAGACACCGAACAATATTAGCTTCAGGCGTTTCACATTTGATACCCTACGCTCCCTGTAATAACATGCCAATATGTTAATATGGTGCTTTTATGTTATTGGTTCGAGTCAATCACAAAGTTGACGGCGCATTGAATCAGAAGCCAAGTTCATTAGGTTAATGCTCATTAATTTTTGGAGAACGCAAAATATTCCCTTTAAGTCCTGCCCGCGCTGGCATTGTGAGATCCTATATCATGTATTTTGAATGTTATACATAATCAGAATACTTATTTGAAGATAAACATTAAAATTTTTATGCTATCATATTACTGTCATATTTCAGTCGAATGATTGACATTCCTTCATCTTTTCAGA
>NC_091559.1:8119878-8124878 GCF_042767895.1 Penaeus vannamei | reverse complement strand
ATTATTGATAATGATATAATAATAATAATAATGACTATTATTATTATTTTTATTATTATTATTATTATTTCCATTACTATTATTATTATCAGTGTCATTATTATTATTATCATTATCATTATTATTATTATTATTATTATTATTATTATTATTATTTATTAACATTGCTTTGATTGTATTTAAAAAAATAAGATAATGATGATTATTATTGTTGTAGTTAATAAGATTATTCCCATCGTCGTTATTGTTATTAATATTATCATCATCATTTTATTGTTATTATTATCATTATCATTATTTCAACTCACATTCATTATTCATACGATCTCTTTACTATATGAATATAAGATGAGCAATTATTTAAGGTAATTATATAACCAGGATATTCATTTAAATTTCATAGGCGCTGAGTTGAGTATTTTATTCAATTGGTCATTGTTAAAATGTTATCATTAATTCAGCAGTAGTTGCATTGTACTGTGTGTGTGTGTGTGTGTGTGTGTGTGTGTGTGTGTGTGTGTGTGTGTGTGTGTGTGTGTGTGTGTGTGTGTGTGTGTGTGTGTGTGTGTGTGTGTGTGTGTGTGTGTGTGTTTCCGAGTCTGTGTGCCAGGATGTTACGTAATTATTGTTATATTTGCTATAATTTGTTATAATTGTAATTTTTATGAAAATGAAAATTATAATGGTTGGAATGTTAGGGATACTAATAACAATCTTACTGATAATGTTATTGTAGTGATAATATTACTAATAATAGAAGTGATAGTAGTAGTAGTAATAATGGTAGAAGTAGTAGTAGTAACAATATAAATAATGATAATTCTAATAATAATAATAATAATGTTGCTTATAACGCTGCATACATTATCGTTTATACTAATGTTGCTATTATCATTATCATTAGTATTATTATCGTTATTGTTATCATTATTATTATTGTTACCATTATCATCATTATAAATATCATCATTACCGTTTATAATAAAGCGCTTGTTTCCTGTTTATTATTATTTCTCAGTTACCCTTTGTATGAGTGAAGGTTTTGTACCGTAGTTTATGAAGCGAGGGGGTACTCTTGTAGATTCCTCATAAGCGGACTCTTGCTCAATCTGTTCCTGTGTGAAGATAAGATGCTTTTCCGTACTTATATTTTGCCGTAGTAAATTGGTTCTTCGGGATGGGAAAGAAGGGGTAGGAGAAGGTGAATAAAAAATGGTTAGAAGAGATAGAGGCGATGGTTGAAGAGGAGAAAGAAAACGAGGAATTGAAGAAAATGGGGAAGGAGAAGAAAGAAAACGGGAAATGAAAAAATGAAAGAAGAAAGAAAACGAGAAATGAAAAAATGAAAGAGAAGAAAGAAAACAAGAAATGAAAAAAATGAAAGAGAAGAAAGAAAACGAGAAATAAAAAAATGAAAGAAGAAAGAAAACGAGAAATGAAAAAATGAAAGAGAATGGGATATAGAGAGAGGAGATGAAGAACAGAATAATACGACAAAAAAAAAAATAAATAAATAAAAAAAATAAAGCGAAAAAAAGAGAAAATGGAACCTCAAACTTTAATATCTTCATAATAATAGCTTCTTAATCCGACCCAGCGACACTATAATAATATCCCCGCCCTTGTTAGTCAGGGATACATAATCCATTGAAGACACGTGTCTTTGAAACCCCCGGAGACAACTTTCGCTGGGAAGTTTTATTTGAACTTTTGTAAAGAAATTGTTACCAGTCGCTCCCCCCCCCCCCCTTGGATAAGCCGGGGCCACAGTAGAGCTCGATATACCTTACCAAAAATGGTTTTATCATTTCAGTATGGCAACTGTGTGTATGGACGTTAGGGAATGCGAAAAGGGAAAATTGTTTTGGATTGTCAGTGTTCGCTTCGAATTTGGATACCTTTTTTTTTTTTTTTCTTTCTTTCATTCTTTCTCTCTCTCTCTCTCTCTCTCTCTCTCTCTTTCTTTCTTTCTCTCTCTTTCTCTCTCTCTATCTATCTATTTCTCTCTCTCTCTCTCTCTCTCTCTCTCTCTCTCTCTCTCTCTCTCTCTCTCTCTCTCTCTCTCTCTCTCTCTCTCTCTCTCTCTCTTTTTTTTTTTATTTTTTTTTTTTTTTTAGGGCTGCGGACTCAGTAGCTCCGCATTTGCATTATACTTGGACACCTTTTTTTTTTCCTTTCTATCATGTAAGGTTCTTTTAGGCGACGAATACTGGCTTTCAGTTGGGAGGATTCCTGTATTAGCCTGTACGAAATTTCGAAATTTGGTGAAAAGGAAAACCGGATTAGTCGTGTTGAGCGATTTCGTGCCTCACACACATACACACACACACACACACGCACAGACACACACACACACACACACACACGCACACGCACACGCACACACGCAGACACGCACACACATACACATACGCAATTGGAGTAAGTGCCCAAGAACAATGTCTACACACACACACACACACTATCACAGAAGGCAGAGAAAACACACACACACACACACACACACACACACACACACACACACACACACACACACACACACACACACACAAGCAAACGGACACACACACACACACACTCACACACACACAGACACACACACACAGACACACACACACACACACACACAAACACACACACACACACACACACACGCACACACACACACACACACACTTATATATTTATGCTTTCATTCACACTTAATCCTTAACAAAGAGGTTTATGTACAATCTCCGACAAATTATATTAATGACAAAATCACTGTAACAACCGGACTATAAGACTTTACGGAACAGAGCTTTTTCATTATCAATTGACGCAAGGATTACGACATAAGACTGCAACAATGACTCTTACCATTATGATATTGCAGCGCAGGATTTCCCTTCCTTACCCGCCCTCTGTTCATTGCAGCAGTTAATAACATATGCTATGCAAATGCCTAATGGCGTATAAACACTTTAGATATATATAAACCCATTTAATTGCGCTATATTTATGATATCAACATAATAACTTGACACTTTATATTCATTATTTTTTTTCTTGGCTCATATAAGTATGTAATAGTGCTAATAGCGAAAAGGAAGCGAAATTAAGCAGAAGAAAGACAGCCGCGAACTCCTGCAGGAGACGCTGGAGGAGGACGTCCTTGAGACATTCCATTCCCTGTGATACTTAGTTCTAAATAAACCGAACCAGAGGCGGCTGCTCTCCGGCAACGACCCCCCCCCACCCCCCTCTGAATGGCGGGTTTGAATCGAGCCAACTTGCTCCCGAGACAAAGGTAGGATGGCGGCGGCGGTATGTCAAGTGTGTGTGTGTGTATGTGTGTTTGTGGTGGATTGGAGGATGAGGTGGGGGAGGGGGGGGGGGTGCGTGTGATTGTGTGAGTTTGTTTCTGAGTCTGTGGGTGTGTCTGTTTCTGAGTGTTCCTACATGTGTGTGTGTGTGTATTTGCTGCATAGTACAAACATGTGGTGGATTGGAGGATGAGGTGTGGGGGTGGGGGAGGGGGGGTGCGTGTGATTGTGTGAGTTTGTGTTTCTGAATCTGTGTGTGCGTGTGTGTTTCTGAGTGTTCCTATATGTGTGTGTGTGTGCGTGTGTCTCTGTGTTTGTGTGTGTGTGTGTGTTTGACTGTGTGTTTGTGTTTCAGAGTCTGTGTGTGTGTCTGTTTCTGAGAGTTCCTATATGAGTGCCTGTCTGTGTGTTTGTGTGTGTGTGTGTGTGTGTGTTTGTGTGTGTTTTTGAGTGTGTGTGTTTGTGTTTCCGAGTCTGCCCGTGCGTGTGTCTGTTTCTAAGCGTTCCCAAGTGTGTGTGTGTGTGTTTATGTGCGTGTTCCCGAGTGTGTGAGTACGCATAGGCCCCTTATTTACATTTACATAGCCTCCTCATCAGCGCCCTACATCATTCCACGGCATGAAATAGTCTCCTTCCAATTACCAGTCCCTCAGCCTCCATTTCCAATTCCGCCCCCCCCGAATATACCCATTTCATCGCGCCATCTAGTCACTGGCCCCACACTTAGCCTCCTTGTGTTATTTATGCCCCTCTCTGTTATTGTCTCTGTCGACCTGTCACCCTGTCTTTCTCCATATATGGCCTGCCCGCTGCCTCTGTCCTTTCCTCTCCCCTTTGCGCTTTTCGTTACTTATTCTTCACCTTGGTCTTGTCTCCCGATTATCGGCCTTATCCTCTTTCTGGTTATTTCGAAGGCGTTAACGTTTTATGTCTTTTTATGAGAGGTTGATATTCCCTTTCATGTAATTTGGCCTGGTCTGTGCTTCTAACACACACACACACACACACACACACACACACACACACACACACACACACACACACACACACACACACACACACACACACACACACACACACACATGCACATACACAACACATACGCACATAGGCCTACACACACACACTTTAAATTAATGAAAAGGAGTTTCGTAACAGATATCTATGTCTGCCAAAGGTACGTTAACTTGATTAAGTCATCGCTTTATTCCAGTATGTATATATATGTATGTGTATGCATGTTCGTATATATATATATATATATATATATATATATATATATATATATATATATATATATATATATATATATATATATATATATATATATATAACTGTATATGCATGTGTACATATATATGAATATAAATACATACACACATACATACGTGCAGATCCCATCGTAGATAAAAATTGCTCACAATTAGGTCTCAACATGCGTCTCTATCTCGTTAATATACAATTTATTACGGTCTTGTTCTGTGTTAGTAATCTCTCGTGGTTTGTCGCGTAAGAAATAGAAGGCAACTCGATAAGTGTTAATTTGATGTAAATGACTTTATTATCTCCTTTGTCATTGATCTTGGGTACTCGATTCAACTGCATCTTCTCATCGTATTCAATGGATTCTATTTCCTTTCATCAATTTCTAAAGAGAGAATGAAATTGACACACGTATTTACTTCTTTTACTCAC
>NC_091559.1:8062378-8067378 GCF_042767895.1 Penaeus vannamei | reverse complement strand
AGGAGAGAGAGGGGGAAGAGTAGGAAGGGGGAGTGGGGAGAGAGAGGGTATGGCGGGAGAGGGGAGAGAGGGAGAGAGGGGAAACATGGGGAGGGGGAGAGGGGAGAGAGTAGGAAGGGGAAGTGGGGAGAGAGAGGGAATGGCGGGAGAGGGGAGAGAGGAGGAATGGAAGGGGGGAGAGAGAGAGAGAGGGGAAAGATGGGGAAGAGGAGAGAGGAGAGAGTAGGAAGGGGGAGCGGGGAGAGAGAGGGAATGGCGGGAGAGGGGAGAGAGGAGGAATGGAAGGGGGGAGAGAGAGAGAGAGGGGAAAGATGGGGAAGAGGAGAGAGGAGAGAGTAGGAAGGGGGAGCGGGAAGAGAGAGGGAATAGCGGGAGAGGGGAGAGAGGGATATAGGGGGAAGAGCAGGAAGGGGGAGTGGGGAGAGAGAAGGAATGGCGGGAGAGGGGAGAGAGGGAGAGAGGGGAAAGAATAGGAAGGGGTAATGGTGGGAGAGAGGATAGAGGAGGAATGGAAGGGGGTCAGAGGGGAGAGAGGGAGAGAGGGGAAAGAATAGGAAGGGGGAATGGTGGGAGAGAGGATAGAGGAGGAATGGAAGGGGGTCAGAGGGGAGAGAGTAGGAAGGGGGAGTGGGGAGAGAGAGGGAATGGCGGGAGAGGGGAGAGAGGGAGAGAGGGGAAAGATGGGGATGGGGAGAGGGGAAAGAGTAAGGAGCGGGGAGAGAGAGGGATTGGCGGGAGAGGGGAAAGAGGAGGATTGAGAGGGGTAGAGAGGGAGAGAGGGGAAAGAGTAGGAAGGAGGAGCCGGCAGAGAGAGGAGGAATGGGGAGAGAGGGAGAGAGGGGAAAGATGGGGAAGAGGAAAGGGGAAAGAATAGGAAGGGGGAGTGGGGAGAGAGAGGGAATGGCGGGAGAGGGGAGAGAGGAGGAAAGGAAGGGGGAGAGAGAGGGGAAAGATGGGGAGAGGGAGAGGGGAAAGAGTAGGAAGGGGGAGTGGGGAGAAAGAGGGAATGGAAGAGGGAGAGAAAGGGAGAGAGGGGAAAGAGTAGGAAGGAGGAGCCGGAAGAGAGAGGGAATGGCGGGAGAGGGGAAAGAGGAGGAATGGAAGGGGAGAGAGAAGGGAAAGATGGGGAAGAGGAGAGGGGAAAGAGCAAGGAGCCGGGAGAGAGAGGGAAGGGCTGGAGAGGGGAAAGAGGAGGAATGGAAGGGGGGGAGAGAGAGTGAAAAGAAGGAGAAGGGGAGACAGAAGGGTAGGATGGAGGGACAGGAAGAGGAGATGCTCGTTGCAAAGACACTACTTATGACGTAAGCGAATGTGCAGGATACTGAATCGTTCTGTTAACTTTTTGTGTCGGATCTGTCTTATGAGGAATCCTACGTTCAGTCGCCATGTTGACTACGCTAGGAAGGAGTCCTATCAAAAATAATAATAAAAATGAATTAGAATCAAATCAAATCAATCAATCAATCAATCTAAGATTAAAAAGGGTCCTATTAAAATTATTAATAATAAAAATGAAATGAAATCAAATCAATCAATCAATATAAGATTTAAAAAGGGACTTCCTGATATCGAAAAACAACGATACAATACCTTATTCCCCGTTAAGATACAGGGATTAATTTCTTTATCACATTCCGAATCGAGACAAGATGGTAGCTTAACCTTGCATACTAACTCGCAGGTGAAATCATTATGCCGGATTGCACTTTGCCTTCCGCGGAGAGTCTGGGCCACGGAGAGTCTGGGCCACGGAGAGTCTGGGCCACGGAGAGTCTGGGCCACGGAGAGTCTGGGCCACGGAGAGTCTGGGCCACGGAGAGTCTGGGCCACGGAGAGTCTGGGCCACGGAGAGTCTGGGCCACGGAGAGTCTGGGAAAGCGAGAGAGAGGATAAGTGGGTCTTATTTCGTGTGAAAAAAATCGCGAACTGATGCGTAAGGACATATTGTTTCCCGCGAAAAGAGACTGCGTGTTGGTTTCGGGGTTAAAAGAAGGGATTTTTTTTTCTTTCTCTCTCTCTCTCTCTCTTTTGTTTGTAACTAGAAAGGGAAGTTGGCGAAGAAGGAGTGAAGAAAAGTTAGGCGTGAGAAGAATAGGAGGTCATGAGATAATTCGATAGGGTGCTTAGCCAAATTGAAGACGAGGTTTGAAACAAATTCGAAAATTGATACCAAGTGATGGAATGAATTATGCTTATGAAAACAAAAAAACATAGACATTATAGAATACCACCCACGAAAAAGACAAAAAAAACAACAAACCAAAAACAAGTAAATAAATGAATAAGAGGAACCCAGTTTCTAATACCCAGTGAATGTTAACAAGCTCATGCATTTTCGAAACGGATTGACATGGAACAAAACAACAAACTGAATAGTTGAAAAGGAAACTCATTCTGCCTCTTGCGTGCCGTTAGAGATGGTTTTCCATCTGTTTCACATAGGCTGTTGATCTTTATGACTTTGTTTGGTCTTGTTTTCGCATTTCCGAAGTGGTTTTAGGCGTTTTAAATAAGTGAATAAGACCGGATTCGAATCGTAGGTCAGGGCTACGAATATAAGCACACAAACACACACACACACACACGCGCACACACACACGCGCACACACACACGCACACACACACACACACACACACACACACACACACACCCAACCCCACAGAGGAACACAAACAAACAACCCCTTCCTCCAGACAGACACACACACACCCGTCTACAGACTTTAAGACTTTCGTCATCAAGTTTCATTTAACAGGACGCTAGAACCATCTTCTTTACAGTTAAACGTCAATGAAGGAGCTGAAGAAGACCGAACAGTCACTCGCACCGACGAAGGAAGAGAAGCTGGGTCATTAATGGTAAGGAATGGGTCAAGTTTATCCCTCCATTAGACCCGAGTTAAGTAAGTGTAAGAAAATATTTGGAACGTGAGTAACAGGGAGTGAGTAAAGAGCAAAATGTCGGGAGTGACTCTTTGCTCTTTCGATAAAGATCATTTTTTTTTTTTAAATGTTGTGGTTTCGAGTGACTTTGTTCTTTCGATATATATATATATATATTTTAAGTTTGTTGTGATTATAATTGCCATGTTATTTAAGTAAAGTAAAATAAGGTTAATGTACTTGGATGAATAAAGATAATATTGTAAACAAATAAGGGAAAGTTAAATTTGGATGATTTTCAAGAAGAAAAAGGGGGGAGTTTAAAGAGCGGCAAGTCAAAATGGACCAAGATAATGCAATAACGATACTAGTCATTCTAATTGAATATGATTTAGCTCATCTGGTTGAAGGGGAACAGTTCTTCAGCGCCCTTGCACAAATAGACTACATAGATAACACGCTGTAAACTAACAAGAAAATACACACAGTTTATATATGTACATGTGTGTGTGTATGCATATATTTATATGTAAATATACGAATATACATATATATCTAAATCTATCTATCTACCTACCTACCTACCTATCTATCTATCTATCTATCTATCTATCTATCTATCTGTCTATCTATCTATCTATCTATCTATCTATCTATCTATCTATATACATACATATATATATATATATATATATATATATATATATATATATATATATATATATATAGATAGATAGATAGATAGATAGATAGATAGATAGATAGATAGATAAATAGATAGATAGATAGATATGTATATACGTATATTTACATATAAATATACGCATAGACACACATATATACATATATAAACTATATATTCATATATATATATATATATATATATATATATATATATATATATATGTGTGTGTGTGTGTGTGTGTGTGTGTGTGTGTGTGTGTGTGTGTGTGTGTGTGTGTGTGTATTAGAGCCTCCTGAATTCCTCGTCGTTCTGTCCTGAGGCTTCCGATGTCAATACTTTTGAAAGGGTTTTCTGCCGACCTCGATTTCTGCGGAGTCCTCGTGGGGTCCAATGTGTCAAGCGTCTCGTCCCATCCGGTTCCATTTTAGTTCGCTTGTTGTCTCTATGCTGTCTCGCACTTTGGTTTGTTTACGTATCCACTTTTTTTTCTGTTTTATCTCTACAGGTGGTATATGTATATTCATTTCACGTGCGTGCTGTATTGATTGTATTATTAGCGTTTGTTTCGTTGTGAGATTCTACGATGCATTGATCATATATTCTTTTTTTTTCGGGACAATTAGCATATTCTTGTCTCTAGGTACAGGACTGGCTCTCGCGAAAGCCTGCCAGTCCGTGGTGATTCGTCGCTTGATCTCTCGTTCCTTTGATGCGGAACTCGGCGAGATGAGCTGGCCTATGACGTCATGATCAACTGCAATACTGCTAAAGGTGCTGTCATACTAGCGCTTTTTTCCGTCCATTTTTTGGCAATTTTCTGATCTTTTTTTCCATTTTTTAACGTATTGTCGATTTTCCAGTCAGACGATAATGGTCGTTTCCGTCTGAAAACCTTTCCGTCAAACTTTTTTCAGCTAAACATAGTCAGATCAAGAGCTATATTCGAGAATGTTTGTATTTATGTTAAATAAAATTGGCAAAAATTGACGGAAATAGTGCTAGTGTGACAGCGCCTTAACAGCGTTGGCAATGTGTACAATTTTCGTCTGCTGTGCGAACCAAAAGAGCGAAGGAAATAACACTGCGAACTTTGCGGACCACAGTTGGCTGGTCTACGAAGCAAAAGTTCGCTTGATCGGAATTTAATTTTTTAGGGTTTATGTCGAAAATAAAATTACATTACCGTTTGATTTTATTTCTTTATACATATCTATTTCTATATTACATTACCATAAAAGTGTGTAACACGTACATTTCAGCCAATGAAAAGAAATAGGAGTGCCCAGTGCAAAGCAATCCCTAGACATTTCTTAACCTTCTTAAATGTTATTGTTGTCCGTATGCTGAGTAATGTAAGCAATTGTATTATAACATTTTCATGTTGTGAAATACACAATACTGTGCTATACGACCTTTGATGTATCACTATATC
>NC_091559.1:8054878-8057378 GCF_042767895.1 Penaeus vannamei | reverse complement strand
TGTCCACACATAAATCATTTGTAGATTAACATGCGGGACGTGTCAGTTAAATTTCAGATTAATTAAGCTTGAGATTTAATCCTGTAATGTCCTCATTTGATATACATTTCCATAGGAAGCATGGCTTAATCATGCGCAGTAATGTATAGTGGAAGGAAAAAATGGAATTTCTCTTAAATTTGCTAGAAAAAAATAAGAATGTATGTATATATGTATATATACATATGTATACATATATATGTGTATATATATATATATATATATATATATATATATATATATATATATATATATATATATACATATATATATGTATGTATGTATGTATGTATGGTAGAAAAACCCACATTGCACAAACTAGATTTATTGAGGAAAGTGAGACGTCTCACTTTCCTCAATAAATCTAGTTTGTGCATTGTGGGTTTTTCTACCATAGTATCAACACGGTATTGTGTTTTTCTATTCAATATGTATGTATGTACACACACACACACACACACACACACACACACACACACACACACACACACACACACACACACACACACACACACACACACACACATATATATATATATATATATATATATATATATATATATATATATATATATATATATATATATATATATATATATATATACATATATATACATATATGTACATGCATACGTACAGCTATCTATATTATCATTTATCATAACAACAACAATGATGATGCTACTACTAAAATAATGATAATAATCATAATGATAGTAATGATGATAATAAAAATAACAACAATAGTAATAATGATAATAATAATTAAAATAAGGATAATAATAACCCAACGGAACTGCGATAACATGCAAACACTGCAACGATTTCAAGTCACATAAACAAAACCCTCTAAATAACACGAAACTGCCCGCCCCGCTTTGCCAAAAACACCGCCACACACACTCTTCTTTCAGCCCCCAAAAGCGCCTAGATATGCCTTGGAATTGGCCCCGTTATGGGTTTCTTCCGATGCAGTTTTAGATACCCACTCCTGCCGCTACGGAACACGCGGTAGCACCAGGTTCTCGTTCTGGAGAGGCATTTTGGTGGGTCTATTCAAAAGATCTTTTACGTGGATTTGAAAATGGGTTGTCTGGATAGTTTCTTGAAGGTAATAGGAGCCATAGGGCTAGTTAAGGATACGGGATAGGGAGGAGGGGGGGGGGTGGAGAGGTAAATGTGTGGATCTTTACCTCGATGCGCATACGTATGTAGATAAATATATATGTGCATGCATACACATACAATGAACATTCACGTATATACACAGATATATACAAACACATACATTCATACACACAAATACGCGTACATATACGTACACAAATATACATGCACACAAACACACATAAATGCACATAAATAAACATACACAAACACACACACATACACATAAATACACAAATATACATACACATACACATAAACACATGCACGTATGCAGATACGTACACACAAATTCACATACACACACAAATCCACATATATACACGAACATATACCCTTACGCATGCATGCACACCCAAATACACATACAAATACATATTTATGCAAATACACACACAAAATACAGACACATACATATTTACATAAATGCAAATACACACATAAAATACACACGCGCACATATACCCATAATACACACACAGATGCACGTACACATGAATACAGACACACTAACACACTCTTATTGCAAAGGAACAAATACAAAGTGCAGTTTCCGCAACGGAGAATGGAAGAGAAGAAGAAAACGAAAACGGAAAAGTAAAAGAGGGGGGGGGGGAGGAGGAGGAGGAGGAAAAAGAAGGAGAAGGAGGAAGAGGAGGAGGAATAATAATAAAATAAGGAGGAAGAGGAGGAGGAAAAAGAAGGAGAAGGAGGAAGAGGAGGAGGAATAAGAGGAAGAGGAGAAAAAAAATATAAAGGATGACTAAGAAGAAGAGGAAGAAAATAAGACAAAATGAGACGAAGAAAAAAAAAATAATAATAATCACAGTAATGCAAACATTAATAATGCTAATGATAGTAGTATTAGCAATAATAATAATAAAAAGGAAGATAAAGAGCAGAAAGGGGAGACAGAAGAAAAGTAAAAGAAGAAGAAAAAGAAAACTTCAAAACAGATAAATTATAATAATCACAGTAATGCTAAGAATAATAATGCTAATAATAGTAATAGTGATGATGATAATAATAATGATAAAAAGGTGGGAAAAAGAGCAGAGAAGGGAACACAGAAGAAGAAAAAAAGAAAAAGAAGAAAAAAGGAAAAGTCCCGAACAGGTCCCCCCCCCCCCCAGCCCTTCTCTCCCTGAAGAGCTCTCGTCCCGACCTTGTCTGGAGTGAGACCATCACCTCTGCATTTTTCGTCTGTGATTGTCAAGGATGCGCCTCCCTTGCCCTTCGGAGGAAGAGAAACGGCTCCTGTTAGCTTTTCCCCCGTGAGAGGCGGTGGGCAGGG
>NC_091559.1:7983924-7999378 GCF_042767895.1 Penaeus vannamei | reverse complement strand
TATCATCACTATCACTAATTTTCCGTTACTTTTGGAATACTTCCGCCTAAGATATCGCGATGACTTTGCTATCGTTGGATTCCTCTCTCTGTCTAGTTTCCAAATATATGGAAATTATTGCATGGGAACCCCCTATCCCCCTTATTCTCGGCCCTGGTAGTAGGGGAGGGCATGGAAGGTACCAGGGAAATTGCGGGGTAAAAGGTAAGTGACATACACAGAATCGGTCACCATATTGTCTAATGCAAGGAGCTGTACCCTTTATAACCTCCCCCAACCCCCGCCCAGGAAAGCAAAGAATCCTCCACATATTCCCAGCTGGAGAGCATCGGACAGACTTGGCACCGTCGCTCTCGCATGACATATGTCGTGGATACGTGGAGGATTCTTTATTTTCATGGGTGGGGGTTGGGGGGGGGGCGGCAGCCATCCATGAGGGGTCACGGGAGCCACGGTCCCCTGCATTAGACAATATAGTGACTTCTGTGTATTATCATTTACATTTTACTCCGTTATTTTCCTGGTAGCTTCCATGCCCTTCCATGCTCTCGGGGCCAAGAATATGGGTGTTGAGGGGCTACCGTGCAATAAAAACCTACATATTTGACATGCAGACGGCGAGAGGAATCCAACGATACCGATACCATTGCTATCCGTTAGGTGATAGTATTCCAAAAGATTACCCCTTTTTTCTAATATCATCATCACAATATACTTAGATTACCTCTTTTTTCTTATATCATCATCACAATATACTTATTCATGTTGAGTTCCGAGCGTGTAGAATGCATTTCTTAAATATATAAAAGCCATGCACTGGCCACTAAATCCACATTTTAAAATCACAGCGCGACTAAAAACTCTACGTCGACATTTCAGGGACATAATAAATTTATTCATGAACTGTATTTTTCTCCTCATTTCACGAGTGTTCATGTTTTCATTAATGTCATGCTCCTATTTTTTGTTCTTTTATTTTACTTGTTTGTTCTTTTTTTTAGACAACAATTATATTCAAATGGCTGTGATATCATGATGCTATACTAATGTGTTCATTGTTTGTCGGTAATACAAAAAGATACGAAAAGATATTATACTTTCTCTGTATATGATGTATGCATGCGTGCATTCATATATATATATATATATATATATATATATATATATATATATATATATATATATATATATATATATATATATATATATATATATATAAATATATATATATATATATATATATATATATATATATTTTATATATATATATATATATATATATATATATATATATAAATGAATATATAAATGAATATATATATAAATATATATATATATATATATATATATATATATATATATATATATATATATATATATATATATATATATGTATATATATATATATATATATATATATATATATATATATATATATATATATATATATATATGTATATGTATATATATATATATATATATATATATATATATATATATATATATATATATATATATATATATATATATATATATATATATATATATATATATATATATATATATATATATATATATATATATATATATATATATATATATATATATATATATTTATATATATATACATATATGAATATTTATATATATATATATATATATATATATATATATATATATATATATATATATATATATATATATATATATATATATATATATATATATATATATATATATATATATATATATATATATATATATATATATATATATATATATATATATATATATATATATATATATATATATATATATATATATATATATATATATATATATATATTATATATATATATATATATATATATATATATATATATATATATATATATATATATATATATATATATATATATATATATATATATTTATTTATTTATTTATTTATATAAACATATAGATACTTGTTTATATGTATTTATGTATGTATATATGCATATTTATATGTATATACATATTTGTGTATAATATATTGTTATTATGTATAAGAGTAAACTGTATGTAAGTTTATGACATGACAAAAGAATCTGTCAGATGATTATCATGCGTTACTTGCTCTTGTTTGTCCAGACTATTGGTGGTGGAACTAAAAGAAACGAGTAATATAAATGCATTTTATTATACGTAATATTGTAATATACATTAATTTCCTTATCGTCAAATAACTGTTTTTATATGTGCTATAATAAGAAAAGTTCAAAACTGCTACAAATATTATTTACAGAATTACAGAAATTGTATATCATTATTGAAAGCGTAAAAATTATGATGATAATAAAAAATGATGATAAAAAATATAATGATGACAATGATGATTATAAAATAAATAATAAAAACAATAATGATAATAATAATGATAATAATAATAACTATGATGATGTTAACAACAGCGACAATAATAACAGTTATAATAATGATAATGATGATGATTACAATAATAACAGAAATTTTATTAATATCAATTATACCTACATAAGACAAGAAATAAAATTCAAAAGTAAACTCGAGAGAACTGAACAAAATTATATATAAATGAAAACCAAAACAGAAACTACATTCGACGCAACATCTCTAATACGAAAATAAGTTTATAACGTAAATTAAGGAAAATTCACTTAAGCACAGGGAGACAGGAATGGAATCGGAGCATACTGTTATGATGTTTAAAGTGAGTGCATGATATTTGAAATATATTTTATCATTATGATGTTTAAAGTGAGTGTATTTGAAATATATTTTATCATTGTGATGTTTAAAGTGAGTGTATTTGAAATATATTTTATCATTATGATGTTTAAAGTGAGTGCATGTTACTTGAAATATATTTTATTATTATGATGTTTGAAGTGAGTGCATGTTACTTGAAATATATTTTATCATTATGATGTTTAAAGTGAGTGCCTGTTATTTGAAATATATTTCATCATTATGATATTTTAAATTAAATGCATGCTATATGAAATATATTTTATCATTATGATGTTTAAAGGGAGTGCATGTTATTTGAAATATATTTTAATGTAGTCAAGTAATGATGTCATTGGTTACATATTGGTTATAAATTGGTATATACGTAAGTAAGTGTGTTTGTGTGTGTGTGTGTGTGTGTGTGTGTGTGTGTGTGAAATTCATGCTCACATATATATCTTTCTATATACACGCTCTCTCTCTCTCTCTCTCTCTCTCTCTCTCTCTCTCTCTCTCTCTCTCTCTCTCTCTCTCTCTCTCTCTCTCTCTCTATCTATCTATCTTACCTAATAATTCATCATTTCATTAAAATACTAGATAATATGAACATCTCTTTCTGTACTTTTCATTAATATTAGATTTACCTAAAATCATTACAATGCTACTGTAAATTAAAATATTACTTAGTAATGTGTGTGATTCTACATTATCGAGAAATCTGGTATATGTCATTAGCAATACCATTAATTATGGTTACCATTGACAGGACTTTGAAATACGGATATTGTATATTGGATTCAATAATCTAATTTCATGCTAATGAATTACATGCCGTTACTTTGATCTCAATAATCCAAGTCTTTATTGCCAATAAGAGCTTGGAGAGCTTTGGATTAAACTTTGATAAGACATTCTATATAAGTCGGAGATCCGGGTAACACGGTGTCAAAAATGAAGATAACTTGGTATTATATTCCTTTGATAACAGTTAGTAACTTTGAGCGTTGTAGACTTTAATCACATGGTGTTAAGATAATGACAAAGATATCGGCCGCTTGAAGCATATGAGTTTAGCATTCATAGTCTTTCAATTTTGATCCTTCTCTTGCAGTGAAGATAGAAATAAATCTTTGTTTTCTTTCTTTCTTTCTTTTATCTGTTCTCCTGACAGTGTTTTGTGTGGGTCCCTGACTTTCTTTTTTTTTCTTTGCAGTTTTTTCTTTTTTATACATTTTGACTACCATTTTTTCAGTTCTTTTTTCCAATTCTTGATATCTCCACTTTCTCGTTTTCTTTTTTTATGGTCAGTTAATAATAATCCTTCCTTCTTCTAAGTTTAGCGTTTTTTTCATCATTTTCCAATTAAATATTTCATGTTGTACTTGTAACCCTTCCAATCATTATCTTTTCTTCAATTACTTCATTCGATAATTCATTTCTTCCTCCAATACCTTCTAGTTTGTCTCTCTCAAAAAAAAAAAAAAATATAATAATAATAAATAAATAAATAAGTAAAGCTAGCCCAGTGTATTACACCATTTTTCGTCCAGTCTTCGAGATAATTGGATGACGAACCTTAAAATGTGTAAAATGGCGATGTATCAGTCGTATGATTTATTTTGGTCGAGAAGGATGAGAGCGTCTTTGAATTAATATGAAACTCGCAATACATAATGTAACAGTTAATATAACTTGCAACTAGAACAATTAACGATAAATAAGATTCGAAATAAGATTACATACACTGAGAATGAAATAATTAAGAGAGATCTAAACGCTTCCAACTTCACTACAAATTCCATACAAAGTCTTAATTGTCTCTAATACAACAATTGTTTCATTATATCTAAATGGAAACAGTGATTATGCCGCCGCGTGCCTGAGACAAGTGATAACATAGAGAGCACAACGTACGTGTTTTCCCTTTATAAAGTAATATGTAGAATGTAGAAAAAGGGGCTTTATTCTTACTCGTAACAGATAATTTAGCAAATGAAATGTAAATTAGGCTTATAAACATAGGTACAGGTACACGGGGGAAAAAATAAAGAAAGAATCTTTTAATGATAAAATATATGCAAATAGAATAAAGTCGACAGTGCCACAAACCTAACAGTAAAGTGCCAAAGTAATTCAAAGCAATTAGCATTAAGCTTTGCAGGCGTAATCTGGCGGGAGCAATAACGTAATTATCGCTTTCCTACAATTCTATCAAAAGAAAAAAAAAAGTGTGGCAAAACAATGATATTATATATTCAGTTGCCTACGAATCCTTTCAGATTTTTCTCTCCTACTCCGGGGGGGAAGTTATAATCTCATTATGTTTGATTTCCATTTAACTTTTGCGCTCGGAACTTACTGATATGCGACTTAGGAAACTTGAAAGTGAAATCATTCCAAAGTTTTTTTGTTTATAAAGAAATCTGTAGTAGAATTGCATCTGGCATCGAATTCCTTAAGTTAATTTCGGAAATAAGTTGGTTCGGTAAGGTGTAAATAGTACATTTCAATAGAATTCACGATTTCAAAATCTTATCATTATTCCTTTTTTTTACGATTATCGCAATTGTAATTCTTGTTTTAAAATGAAATAATCATCAACATTTTTATTACTCCTATTATCATCACTAATACTGCTATATCATCATTATCACATAATCATCCTTATGGTAATTATCATTATCTTTATTAGCATTTTTATCGTCATCATCATCATTACCAGCACCACCATCATCAAAACCATCATAATAATAATTTTTTTTACCATTATCTTCCTTACCATCACCATTATCATTACGATCATCATGGTTATCATTATTAATATTATCACTATCGTCATCATCTTTATATTCATCCCTATCACTATCATGACTTTCACATTTACCGTTTTCTATCTGAAACTCCTTCTCGGCTTTTCCAAGTGTAATGTAAATCCTCCCTTGTGTAAACTTACCTGAAAAGCCTTGCATAATAAAACCCAAGTCGCAGAGAGACATGGGTTAAGCTCAGATTTTCTCCTGCAAGAAAATAAAATGGTTTGATCAAGCGCTCCACCCTTCCCCGCAGACCTCCAAAGTAACTCAAATGTGGAGGGGGATGCCGTAGATTTATGTCGCGGTTGGGAGAAAAAGAGCTGGCTGTCCCTCATGTTTTCCAGGAATTTCATATTTTCCTGGGTAAATAAAATTACACGTGCTTACACACGCTGTCTTTTCCTTGGAATATTTATGTATGAGTTTGTTAGGTGATGTAAAGTGAATTTCAAATAAAAAAGACTAATAATGATGATAATGATAATCATAATAATAATGATCATGCTAATAATAATGATAAAAATGAAAGTGTAATAATAAAATAATAAGACTAATGATAATGATGATAATAACAATAACAATAATAATAATAATAATAACAACAACAACAACAACAACAACAACAACAACAACAACAACAACAACAATAATAATAATAATAATAATAATAATAATAATAATAATAATAATAATGATCATGTATATATACCTATAATTATCTATCTTTCTGTCTTTGGCTCTCTGCCTGGATCACAACGAAATTCCAATATAAATCAATAAACTTGTAAAAAACATAAACTCCAACAGATGACAAGTCTCCGTATGAAAATGTATGTATTTATGTGTGATTTTAAGGGGAAGGGGGTTATGTTTGTGTTGTAAGAGGGGTATGTGTGTATGGTGGGAGGGTATGTGGATGTGTGTGTGTGTGTGTGTAGAAGGGCGTGTGTATGTATGTGTGTGTGCGTGTGTATGTGTGTGTGTGCGTGTGTGTGTGTGTGTGTGTGTGTGTGTGTGTGTGTGTGTGTGTGTGTGTGTGTGTGTGTGTGTGTGTGTGTGTGTGTGTGTGTGTGTGTGTGGTGTGTGAGTGCGTGCGTGCGTGTATGTGTGTATAATTATCATCACAGTCCATCCACATTTTCTTGCAGAACCCTTAAGATAGAAAGAAAGAAACAAAAACTTGATTAGTAATACAAAAAAGTAATAGTAAATGATGAAATAAAATAATAGAATATTATTAATAATAATAATAATAATAATAATGATCATGTATATATACCTATAATTATCTATCTTTCTGTCTTTGGCTCTCTGCCTGGATCACAACGAAATTCCAATATAAATCAATAAACTTGTAAAAAACATAAACTCCAACAGATGACAAGTCTCCGTATGAAAATGTATGTATTTATGTGTGATTTTAAGGGGAAGGGGGTTATGTTTGCGTGGTAAGAGGGATATGTGTGTATGGTGGGAGGGTATGTGGATGTGTGTGTGAGTGTAGAAGAGCGTGTGTGTGTGTGTGTGTGTGTGTGTGTGTGTGTGTGTGTGTGTGTGTGTGTGTGTGTGTGTGTGTGTGTGTGTGTGTGTGTGTGTGTGTGTGTGTGTGTGTGTGTGTGTGTGTGTGTGTGTGTGTGTGTGTGTGTGTATGCGAGCGTGCGCGCGTGTATGTGTGTATAAATATCATCACAGTCCATCCACATTTTCTTGCAGAACCCTTAAGATAGAAAGACAGAAACAAAAACGTGGTTAGTAATACAAAAAAAGTAATATTAAATGGTGAAATAAAATAAATGAATAACACTATGGCCGAACTAGCAGCCCCATGTACCATACTTATTAGAATAATAACTTTTGCATTCACCTAATCTTGGCGAGGTAATAAAGGAGTTAATCCTCCTTCACATTTGTGGTTTTAGCGTAATAATCATTTTTATTTTACCTTTCGTCTCTTCTCAAATCTTGCTTGCGAGACTGACTTCTATTTTCATTATGTTTGATATCCATCTAACTTTTGCACTTAGAACTTATTGATATGATACTTGGAAACTTTAATGTTCAGTCACAACCGAATTTTGATTTGGAAGAAATTCTCACTGGCATCTGAGTGTTAAATGTTTCCTTTAATAAAATTTTGGAAGAAAATTTGTTAATGTCGATTTATGTTGTATATCTATATGTCCATTATAAACTCTGGGATTAAGAAACTTAGCATTAGCCTCACAATAGTAAAAGAAACATTTAAACATTTTTTTAATAACTAAGTGTTTAAGTTGAAAAATTATTATTATTATTATTATTATTATTATTATTATTATTATTATTATTATTATTATTATTATCATTATCATTACTAATAACAACGAATTTATTATTGTAATCATCGTTATTATTATCATTATCATTGTTATCAATATAATTATCATCATTATTCCCAAATTAATTTTATCTTTATCTCTATCTTCATTATTATTATTATTATTTTACTTTGATTGATATTATTATTAGCATTATTTCTTTGCTGATATCATTATCAATGATATTTTGGATATTAGTGCTATGACTATTATTACTACTATTATCATTACCATCCTCATCATTATGCTTATCATTGTTATAATGATTATTATCATCATCATCATCATTATAATTATCATCATTATTGGTTTTATCATTATAATTATCATCATCCTTATTATTATTATTTCTATTATCATTTTAACTTTTATTATAACAGTAAATATTATTATTGTCATTATCATTATTACTAATATCATTAATGATAATAATATTGTTATTGTTATCATTATTATCGCTAGTAGTCTTTTTGGAGTCATTATTATTGTCGTTATTATCATTAACATCATCATTATCTTTTATCATTCCTATTCTCATTATTACTATTTCAATAGCAATGATAATAATAGTGATAACGAGGATCATAGTGATGATGCTGTTAATGACGTCATGATGATAACGACCTTGATAATAATAACGATTATGATCATAAATCTGATACATTTTCACATCCTTCCAGATCCGAGTTTTCCTCAGAGATATAATGTTGTTTGATTACCATTTAACTTTCCCTCTCAGTCCCAATTGCTTAATGAAGCGTGAATATGCAATTATCGCAGCATCCATATGTTGAAGCTCTGGTTAAGGGAATTGCAGAAAATATAAACCAGTCTTTCCTCTTTAGAATTCCCTCTGTTCACTAATCTATCATAAGTAATCATTTTTATTGTTACTTTTACTACTTTATCAACATGAAGACAATAAAAGACATAATAATATTAATGTTTATGATAATAAAGAAACTGATAATAATAGAAAAAAATAAAAGCTAGTAATATTAAAAATAACATTAATGATAAATATTATCATTATCTTTATTATTCATAATAGTATTGTTATTACTATTGTTATTATCATTATCATTATTGTTGTTATAATCATTGTTATTATTATCATTATCATTATTATCCTCATTATCAATATCATCTTTATAACTAATGCTAATGCCATTATTATTATTATTACTAATAATAACTTTATTATCATAACATTTATTGGACGAAGAGCAGTACTTATAATCAATGTAATAGTGACAAAGCTATAGTATCGATTTTTTTTAATCGTTAAAATTACTTTATAACACCACCTTACTTTATAATATTTCACATTAGCATTTGTAAGTTTCATTATTATTGCAATCATTCAATATATCACGACCTCTCTTACTGCAACATCAAGCCTTCCATAATATCAATGGTCATTGCACTATTTAAAACGATCTGTCACGACCATACCTTTTCGTTATTCAGAAATGCAGGTTTGTGCGTTGAACTCCCAAGGATAATCATTGCACACTCAGGGGAATTCATGTTGCTATCGCAGAGAGAATTGCATAAAGCGTAGAATTTCCCTTGCAAGAAAAAGGTTTAATTTGGTGTACTGCTCCCCACGAAAAACGAATTTAAATCAAACATAGTGGAGAATTTATTCAATCATTTTCTAACCATTTCCCGGAATTTCTTCCCCTCCTGCAGCACAGAGACAAATGTTTGCAGGAGACAGCCTCTCTGTAAACCTCTGTGGTTAATATAGGTAATTTTGGTTCCACGAAATAGATTTTGATCTCATATGTCATTCTATATCATAACTGTTCATTTGTTTATTCATTTACATGTTGTTTTTTTCATCTACTCATATTTTTTTTTATTATTATATATTTTAGTATTTACTTTCATTTTATTTGTTTATTTTTTTTTTAAATAAAATGAGGGTGAATGATTTCCTATTAAACTGATAGTTGTTTCGTTCTTTTCACATTGTAATGAAACATATAAATATTTGACCTTTCTACCGGATGAGCAAAGAAAAATGTAGCATGAATAGAATACAAATAAATACTTCATGTAATAATATTATGATCTTGGCATCACACAAGCACTTCTGACTTTAGTACATGAAGCTGTTGTCACTTTCATTTGCTTTCGCTTTCGTTTCCGTCTTCATTTTCATTTTCATTTCACTTATTTTCATTTTCGTTTTCGTTTTCGTTTTCATTTTCATTTTCGTTTTCATTTTCCATTCATTTTCATTTTCCAGTTTTCATTCTCATTATCAGTTCCATTTCATTTCCATTTTCATTTTCACTAGAGAATAGATCTTACGTTTCCCTTCACACGGAAATCTGTTATGCAATCAGCTGAAAATCTCGGTGATATCCAACCTCTTCTAGAATGGAATATAAGTTTGGTTAGAGCATAGATAATGGATAATAAAGAGTGATAATTTGAGAAGAAGCAACAAAGCTGAGAATCATAGAGCCCCGTTGAAAGAGCTGTGTGATCCTCTCGAGAAAATGATATTGTTGAGTAACTACTTTGGTATAGAGGTGCTTATAAAGAGCTTGGAAAGGGGAGGGGCTTATAAAGAGCAAGGGAATGGGGAGGAGCTTATAAAGAGCTTGGAAAGGGGAGGGGCTTATAAAGAGCTTGGAAAGGGGAGGGGCTTATAAAGAGCAAGGGAAGGGGAGGGGCTTATAAAGAGCTTGGAAAGGGGAGGGGCTTATAAAGAGCTTGGAAAGGGGAGGGGCTTATAAAGAGCTTGGAAAGGGGAGGGGCTTATAAAGAGCTTGGAAAGGGGAGGGGCTTATAAAGAGCGAAAAAGGGGGAGGTGCTTATAAAGAGCTTGGAAAGGGGAGGAACTTATAGAGAGCAAGGGAATGGGGAGGGGCTTATAAAGAGCTTGGAAAGGGGAGGGGCTTATAAAGAGCTTGGAAAGGGGAGGGGCTTATAAAGAGCTTGGAAAGGGGAGGGGCTTATAAAGAGCTTGGAAAGGGGAGGGGCTTATAAAGAGCTTGGAAAGGGGAGGGGCTTATAAAGAGCTTGGAAAGGGGAGGGGCTTATAAAGAGCTTGGAAAGGGGAGGGGCTAATAAAGAGCTTGGAAAGGGGAGGGGCTAATAAAGAGCTTGGAAAGGGGAGGGGCTTATAAAGAGCTTGGAAAGGGGAGGGGCTTATAAAGAGCTTGGAAAGGGGAGGGGCTTATAAAGAGCGAAAAAAGGGGAGGTGCTTATAAAGAGCTTGGAAAGGGGAGGGGCTTATAAAGAGCTTGGAAAGGGGAGGGGCTCATACAGGGCTTGGATGGAAATGGGAGGGGCTTATAAAGAGCTTGGAAAGGGGAGGGGCTTATAAAGAGCTTGAAAGGGGATGGGCTTACAAAGAGCGAAAACAGGGGATGGGCTTATAAAGAGCTTGGAAAGGAGAGGGGCTTTTAAAGAGCTTGAAAAGGGGAGGGGCTTGTAAAGAGCTTGGAAAGGGGAGGGGCTTATAAAGAGCGAAAACAGGGGAAGAGCTTATAAAGACCTTGGAAAGGGGAGGGGCTTGTAAAGAGCAAGGGAAGGGGAGGGGCTTATAAAGAGCTTGGAAAGGGGAGGAGCTTATAAAGAGCAAGAAAAGGGGAGGGGCTTATAAAGAGCAAGAAAAGGGGAGGGGCTTATAAGGAGCAAGAAAAGAGATGGGGCTTATAAAGAGCTTGGAAAGGGGAGAAGCTTAAAAAGAGCGAAAACAGGGGAGGGGCTTATAAAGAGCTTGGAAAGGGGAGGGGCTTATAAAGAGCTTGGAAAGGGTAGGGGCTTATAAAGAGCTTGGAAAGGGGAGGGGCATATAAAGAGCAAGAAAAGGGGAGGGGCTTATAAAGAATAAGAAAAGGAGAGGGGCTTATAAAGAGCAAGAAAGGGGGAGGGGCTTATAAAGAGCAAGAAAAGGGAAGAGGCTTCTAAAGAACAAGAAAAGAGGATAGCCTTGTAATATATTTCCACGTGAATTCCGTTATATTACCGTCAGCTTTTGTTAGTAAGTATAACCTACAACAGGGGGGGGGGGCTTATAAACAGAGAGAAAAAAAGTCAACAGAGTACCTGGTGACAAATGTAAAAAAAAAAAAAAGAAAGAAAAAAAAAGAAAGCTATAAAAGAGGATGAATAATAGCGGAAGATATAGACTTTGATGCCTGTTGCTTGAATCTTCATCGGAATGATGCGTCGGTTATTTTCTCTTACGTATAATTGTTATCCGTTTTCATGTATATGTTTTTCCTCTTTTGTGTGTGCACGTGTATATGTTTGTGAACTGTATACCTCTCTATGTTGAAAAGGTTTTCAAGTTATTTTATTTTCCTCGATTTTGGCATTGCAGAATGATTTGTACAATGTTAAAAATAGATGAAAAAAATAAAACATACCTGGGTAATGCATTCCTACGGATAAAATTATAATTGCGGCAGCTTCTAAAAATATATATATATATATATATATATATATATATATATATATATATATATATATATATATATATATATATATATACACTGATCAAGAATAAAAAAAAATCTTTAAGTAATTTTCCCGTTTCCAAGACCACTTAATGGGTAAAAATAACGGATACATTTCTACCTAATGCACAAAAACAACGAATTCTCCAAAAGAAAATAAAATAGAAATAAAATAGGTTTCCCAAAAATACAAAATGAAAAAGCAAAAACATAATAAACAATAGCATGATAGTTGCAATCAGCGAATCAGATTTCAATTAGATAACGCAGTGAACCAACGGTGTCATGTATCAAACTGCAAAGTTTGAGGTAATTAGCATATGTCTTTGGAGGAATAATCTGGTGAGAGTAATTGCGCAAAGCTTCTTTACTTTTTTTTGTATATTCTTTCTTCCAAAGTTCATAAATATTAAATCAAATTGCCCTCTCACTCCTTTCTCTCTCTCTTTGTCACTTTTACTTTCATTTTCAATTTCTTTCTCTCTCTTTCACTTTCACTTTCACTTTCTCTTTTTTCTCTCTCTCTTTCTCACTTTCACTTTCTCTCTTTCACTTTTACTTTCATTTTCACTTTCTCTCTCTCTTTCTCACTTTCAATCTCTCTCTCTCTCTGTTTCTCACTTTCACTTTCTCTCTTTCTCTTTCTCACTCTCACTTTCTCTTTCTCTCTCTCTTTCACTTTCATTTTCACTTTCTCTCTCTCTCTCTCTCTTTCTCACTCTCTCTCTCTCTCTCTCTCTCTCTCTTTCTCTTTCATTTTCACTTTCTCTCTCTCTCTCTCTCTTTCTCACTCTCCCTCTCTCTCTCTTTCTCTCTCTCTCTCTCTCTCTCTCTTTCTCTCTCTCTTTCTCACTCTCGCTTTCTCTCTCTCTCTCTCTCTCTTTCCCTTTCACTTTCATTTTCACTTTCTCTCTCTTTCTCTTTCTTTCTTTCTTTCTTTCTCTCTCTCTCTCTCTCTCTTTCTCTCTCTCTCTCTCTCTCTCTCTCTCTCTCTCTCTCTCTCTCTCTCTCTCTCTCTCTCTCTCTCTCTCTCTCTCTCTCTCTCTCTTACTTTGGAGATCGAGTAATAACTTCATTATGTATAGTGGCCATTTACATTCAGCTTGAAGGCCCGGCCGCCGGGATGATCTCGAAATTCTTTAAGAAAAGGATAGTTCCGTGAACGTGTGAAAGTTCTCCTTGTGGAATCCTTGATATGGATGCTTGTGTTGGCTTAATTGGTGAAGTTAGATGACTTGTATTGGAATCGAATTCATCTATTTATGAAATTCCTCATGTGCGATGAAAATGGATCAACGATGTTAGTATCGTCGGTTGTATTGGAGATTCTGGATAATGTTATCAGTTGTTGTTATTGTTATTATGAATTTGTTATTATTCGTGTTATTATTATCATCTTCAACATCACCATCCTTTTCGGTGTTATTACTTTTGCGAGTATCATTACTATGATTGTTATATTTATTATTAGTGCTTTTATTTAAGATAAAGGAATACATAAAAAATATGAGTTATTACTAAGGTAATAATAATGATAACGATAATTATTGTAGCTATTGCTATCATTAACATTTTTACTATGACGATACTGATAACAATCTTATGAAATTATCATTATCATTAACATTATTATGCTCTTATCATTATCATAGAAAATAAATAATCCCGTATCATTAAAGTTCCACTTTGAACTATCCACCTGCAATTAAATTGTTTGCTTTCTCCTGCAATGAGTATTTGGGACTGCTTGAATAGCCATGCATTACTAATTGTGAGGGAAAGTGGATTTTCACTTGAATAAAAATGAATAAGAATAGAGATTGGTTATTTCTTCTTTTTTCTTTTTATTATTATTATTATTATTATTATTATTATTATTATATATATATATATATATATATATATATATATATATATATATATATATATATATTTTTTTTTTTCTTTTTTTTTTTTTTTTTTTTTTTTTTTGGGGGGGGGGGGGGGTCACTGTGAATTATTGAAATAAGGTGCTTTTTATTATAAGCAATTTTAAACATCAGGCTAGCATTGCATTTAAATATCCATGCAGGAAAAAATAACTTTGTATCGCCTCTTATAATGAGAGTAATGCTTGATTAGAGTAACTATAGGGAAAAAAATGACCCGTATATTTCTGAAAATTATAGTAGAGTGTATTAGAATCTCGGGATCTTATATTATGTTCATGAAGGGACGTGACTTTTTTCCTCTCTGTTTGTAGAAAAACCTTGATATTTCTTCCTCCTTCCGTCCCAACATCCCTCTCCCTTTATAAACTAAGAAGAGAGAGACATGTGCTTAAATTTATGGCATTTGATTTAGTTTATATTGGTTAGTTTTGAGGTTTTAACGAAAAAAGGAAAGAGCCGTTTTGAAGCTGTGATTTTATATTTACCCTCTTATTCTATTTACATTTGAGGTAAGTGGCTGTTATTGCCATGTTTGTTGATGGGTTAATAATGAGCTATTCAGAATGTTTGTATAATTAGTCGGTACAAATTAACGCTTGATTCATTTATAATCATCTTGATCAATAATGCAAGACATTGCCCCGTTGTCCTCGGTTAATAATGAAACACGTGGCTATATTTACACAAGAAACTGATCATGTTCTGATCATGTTAGGGTATGATGATGCATCAAAATATAGAGTCACTTATATTAATGACAAATTGATATAGTTAAATTGATTTGTAGTTTATTTGTAATTTAGTTATCTCTAAGATTAATGATAATACCTAGCTATGTCATTAGGCCTGTCTTTAGTATTCTAAACTACTATTATCGTTAGCTAAAACACAGGCAAGGTACACATTTATCTTTTTAACAGATACATACTATATACAAATCTTTACGTTTCCTTATTCTTACATTATCATGTGTTACATTAAAGTAAAAATTACTATTGTACTCATTTTATCATCATCGTTATCATCACTAAATTTCTTGTGTTATTATTTGTATAATTAATATCAAAGGTAGTATTTTCACAACTGAAGCTGTGATTAGTATAATTATTATCGACCTT
>NC_091559.1:7962650-7972650 GCF_042767895.1 Penaeus vannamei | reverse complement strand
CGTTAATCAATCAAATGCAATTTAGTGTGATAATGATATAGATTTCAAAGAGCCATATTGTTTAGCTGACTGAAATTAGTAATTAGCCAAATGATTATGTTAAAACAAATCATTTGCACTCGAGTTCGGATCAAATTGCAGAAAGTCAATCATTTATCACAGTGTCAATAATTAGAAAGTCAAGTACTCATTCACTTTATTTATTTATTTTTTTATTTATCTATTTATTCATTTTTACTTATAATGTGTTGAGCTTGATGTTACTGAAGTTTAAGAAATGTACTTAAAAAGGTTCTTGTTTATAATGATGGTCGTTGTCTATCGTGAATTTACTATGTTGATATTAACACTTTTTCATTTGTTTTATTTATCTATTTATTCATTTTTATTTATCATGTGTTAAGGTTGATATTACTGAAGCTTAAGAAATGTACTAAAAAATGTTCTTGTTTATAATGATGTTCGTTGTCTATCGTGAATTTACTATGATATTAACACTTTTTCATTTGTTATATTTATCTATTTATTCATTTTTATTTATCATGTGTTGAGCTTCATATTACTTAAGTTTAAGAAATGTATTAAAAAAGGTTCTTGTTTATAATGACGTTCGTTGTCTATCGTGAACTTAATATTTTGGATGTTGACTTTGTTGTTTTTGCAGTTATCATGCTGCTCTGAGTGGGGGTTGCCAGTTAAGTCTTTTGTAGGGGTCGAGGAAGAAGGGAGAAGAAAAGAGAGAGAAAAGAAAGAGCGATTTAATGGATTGAAAAAAACATTTTATAAAGCTTTCTGCGCGCGGTGTTTGCTTTTTACCATTTATCAATATTTACCGTTTTTGTGTGTCGCACACATACTCTCTCTCACATACGAACGCATGAACGCACGCACGCGCGCACACACATACACATACACACACACATACATACGAGTGTATGTGTGTGTTTCTCTCTCTCTCTCTCTCTCTTTCTCTCTCTCTCTCTCTCTTTCTCTCTCTCTCTCTCTCTCTCTCTCTCTCTCTCTCTCTCTCTCTCTCTCTCTCTCTCTCTCTCTCTCTCTCTCTCTCTCTATATATATATATATATATATATATATATATATATATATATATATATATATATATGTATGTATATATATTGGAATATGTTGCGCGTGTAAACTTTCTCTTTGCCGTTCCTTTGTTTGTTTTTTTTTCATTCCTGAAATTCCTACGCTTGTTGACAGCGAAAAAACGGAAAATCCGAGCTCGGTAAAAACAGGATTTACGTTCGCGTAATATTGATCGCTGAATTAACCAATGGAGGAGCTTTAGAATATGCAATTCCCAAAGCTGATTTGCAGCCAATCATGCGATGCTTTCCCAAGTGGTCGCCGGAGGAGAGATTTCCAAAACGTAAACGTACGTAAATTTTAACACATATCACGTCCAATAATTTTTTTTTTTTTTTTTTTTGTATACTGTAAATCTTGTTTTTTTTTCCTCTAATTCGTTCAGGAATTTAATTTACCTTAGTCTCAATAAGGAAGAAAAATATGAGGGACTGTTAATCTTACATTCTCGTTGAAATGGCAAAGGTGAAAAAAATATGTAAATATATGTAAATGATCCTTTTTTTTCCTTTGAAAATGTAAAATAAAATGGGTCCGGCGAACTTTAATCATGTGGAACCAGATGATAGCACACGCACGCATCAGCCACCACCTGCAAAACACTGCAATATTGCAATATTTTTCTCTTCCGTTGGGTTTTGCAGGGGTGACATCTTTCCTTCTTTCCCTTACATTCGCACAATAATAAGCACGCAGTTTAAACATCACATAATTGCACATCTCAATATCAATAATCATAACCACAATAATTACAGTAATTTAACTAGACTAGAGTAAATATCATTATAATGTATTTATCATTATAAATATCATTATAATACATTAAATATCATTATAATATTAAATATCATTATAATACATTAAATAGTAAATATCATTATAATACATTAAATAGTATATATCATTATAATACATTAAATAGTAAATATCATTATAATACATTAAATAGTATATATCATTATAATACATTAAATGTACAATATCATTGCAATTCTAGCAACAGCCTAAGATAATCACGCATAGTCACCCCCTGCAACTGCGAGAAGACATTGGCTAATTTCAGCAACGAATCAATTTCAACCAGACTGCAGATGCTGTCGTCAATACAAGCAACACAGGGATAGGGATGGATAAACGTGCCGTGTCGGACATTGGGGAAAACAAAAGAGAAATTAAAACATAAAAGGTAATAATATTATATCTACATTGTTTTTAATCATGTAATATATCTTATACTCCTCAGTACAAAGACATATATCTACTCTTATATCTGTAAAAAAATAAATAAATAAATAAAAATTATTGTAATCTTATACTTCTCAGTACAAAGACATATATGTACTCTTATATCTGTAAGAAATAAAGATAAAAACATAAATAAATAAATAGATATATAAAAAATAATAATAATAATAAACAAAACATAAACATAACAAGAATCGCCCATTGCATTTCAACGACTTAAAAATTCACTTTCATGGGACGTCGACAAATTCTTCCCGATTCAAAAGAGCCGTTACTTAGCATTCTTAAGCTCGCATGTAATTAGCAAATGTCCGAACGCAAATAAGCAGGAGGAAGTCATGAAGCAACGGATTCTTCAAAATTAATTTGCAGAGTGCGAGGATAAAGTCCGCTGCCTCTTTTTTCACACCCGAGTCTGCTCAATGCTCGCCACTCGTGTAGCCTGTGCATGGCGCGTTCTGTGGTTTTAACTTGCGGTGCTTTTTTGTTGTTGGTGGTGTTGTCTGGTGGTGTATGAAGGCCTTTTTGTTGGTGTTGTCTGGTGGTGTATGAAGGTGACTTTGTTGGTGATGGTGTTGTCTGGGGAGTGTGTTTGTTGTTGGTGTTGTCTGGTGGTGTATGAAGGTGACTTTGTTGGTGATAGTGTTGTCTAGGGAGTGTGTTTGTTGTTGGTGTTGTCTGGTGGTGTATGAAGGTGACTTTGTTGGTGATAGTGTTGTCTAGGGAGTGTGTTTGTTGTTGGTGTTGTCTGGTGGTGTATGAAGGTGACTTTGTTGGTGTTGGTGTTGTCTGGTGGTGTATGAAGGTGACTTTGTTGGTGATAGTGTTGTCTAGGAGTGTGTTTGTTGTTGGTGTTATCTGGTGGTGTATGAAGGTGACTTTGTTGGTGATAGTGTTGTCTAGGGAGTGTGTTTGTTGTTGGTGTTGTCTGGTGGTGTATGAAGGTGACTTTGTTGGTGGTGGTGTTGTCTGGTGGTGTATGAAGGCTTTTTTGTTGGTGGTGGTGTTATCTGGTGCTGTATGAAGGTGACTTTGTTGGTGATAGTGTTGTCTGGGGAGTGTGTTGGTGGTGGTGTTGTCTGGTGGTGTATGAAGGTGACTTTGTTGGTGGTGGTGTTGTCTGGTGGTGTATGGAGGTTACTTTGTTGGTGTTGTCTGGTGGTGTATGAAGGCTTTTTTGTTGGTGGTGGTGTATGAAGGTGACTTTGTTGATGGTGGTGTTGTCTGGTGGTGTATGAAGGTGACTTTGTTGGTGGTGGTGTTGTCTGGTGGTGTATGAATGTGACTTTGTTGGTGGTGGTGTATGAAGGTGACTTTGTTGGTGGTGGTGTTGTTTGGCGGTGTATAAAGGGTTTTATGTTGGTCTTGTCTGGTGGTGTATGAAGGCGTTTTTGTTGGTGTTGTCTGGTGGTGTATGAAGGTGACTTTGTTGGTGTTGTCTGGTGGTGTATGAAGGTGACTTTGTTGGTGTTGTCTGGTGGTGTATGAAGGCTTTTTAGTTGGTGTTGTCTGGTGGTGTATGAAGGTGACTTTGTTACTGATAGTGTTGTCTAGGGAGTGTGTTTGTTGTTGGTGTTGTCTGGTGGTGTATGAAGGTGACATTGTTGGTGGTGGTGTTGTCTGGTGGTGTATGAAGGTGACTTTGTTGGTGTTGTCTGGTGGTGTATGAATGTGACTTTGTTGGTGGTGGTGTTGTCTGGTGGTGTATGAATGTGACTTTGTTGGTGGTGGTGTTGTCTGGTGGTGTATGAATGTGACTTTGTTGGTGGTGGTGTTGTCTGGTGGTGTATGAATGTGACTTTGTTGGTGGTGGTGTTGTCTGGTGGTGTATGAAGGTGACTTTGTTGGTGGTGGTGTTGTCTGGTGGTGTATGAAGGTGACTTTGTTGGTGGTGGTGTTGTCTGGTGGTGTATGAAGGTGACTTTGTTGGTGATGGTGTTGTCTGGGGAGTGTGTTTGTTGTTGGTGTTGTCTGGTGGTGTATGAAGGTGACTTTGTATGGTGGTGTATGAAGGCTTTTTTGGTGGTGGTGGTGTTGTCTGGTGGTATATGAAGACTTTTTTGTTGGTGTTGTCTGGTGGTGTATGAAGGTCACTTTGTTGGTGTTGTCTGGTGGTGTATGAAGTTTTTTTTGGAAGTGGTCGCGTTGGCTGGTGGTGTATGAAGGCTTTTTTGGTGGTGGTGGTGTTGTCTGGTGGTGTATGAAGACTTTTTTGTTGGTGTTGTCTGATGGTGGATGAAGGTGACTTTGTTGGTGTTGGCTGGTGGTGTATGAATGTGACTTTGTTGGTGGTGGTGTTGACTGGTGGTGTATGAAGGTGACTTTGTTGGTGATAGTGTTGTCTAGGGAGTGTGTTTGTTGCTGGTGTTGTCTGGTGGTGTATGAAGGTGACTTTGTTGGTGATAGTGTTGTCTAGGGAGTGTGTTTGTTGTTGGTGTTGTCTGGTGGTGTATGAAGGTGACTTTGTATGGTGGTGTATGAAGGCTTTTTTGGTGGTGGTGGTGTTGTCTGGTGGTATATGAAGACTTTTTTGTTGGTGTTGTCTGGTGGTGTATGAAGGTGACTTTGTTGGTGTTGTCTGGTGGTGTATGAAGTTTTTTTTGGTGGTGGTGGTGTTGTCTGGTGGTGTATGAAGGCTTTTTTGGTGGTGGTGCTGTTGTCTGGTGGTGTATGAAGACTTTTTTGTTGGTGTTGTCTGATGGTGTATGAAGGTGACTTTGTTGGTGTTGTCTGGTGGTGTATGAATGTGACTTTGTTGGTGGTGGTGTTGTCTGGTGGTGTATGAAGGTGACTTTGTTGGTGGTGGTGTTGTCTAGGGAGTGTGTTTGTTGCTGGTGTTGTCTGGTGGTGTATGAAGGTGACTTTGTTGGTGGTGGTGTTGTCTGGTGGTGTATGAAGGCTTTTTTTTTTGGTGGTGGTGTTGTTTGGTGGTGTATGAAGACTTTTTTGTTGGTGTTGTCTGGAGGTGTATGAAGGTGACTTTGTTGGTGTTGTTTGGTGGTGTATGAAGGTGACTTTGTTGGTGGTGGTGTTGTCTGGTGGTGTATGAAGGTGACTTTGTTGGTGGTGGTGTTGTCTGGTGGTGCATGAAGGCTTTTTTGTTGGTGGTGGTGTATGAAGGTGACTTTGTTGGTGGTGGTGTTGTCTGGTGGTGTATGAAGGTGACTTTGTTGGTGGTGGTGTTGTCTGGTGGTGTATGAAGGTGACTTTGTTAGTGATAGTGTTGTCTGGGGAGTGTTTTGTTGCTGATGTTGTCTGGTGGTGTAAGAAGGATTTTTTGTTGTTAATAGTATTGTCTGGGGAGTGTTTTTGTTGGTGGTGGTGTTTGGTGGTGTATGAGGTGACTTTGTTACTGATAGTGTTGTCTAGGGAGTGTGTTTGTTGTTGGTGTTGTCTGGTGGTGTATGAAGGTGACTTTGTTGGTGTTGGTGTTGTCTGGTGGTGTATGAAGGTGACTTTGTTGGTGTTGGTGTTGTCTGGTGGTGTATGAAGGTGACTTTGTTCGTGATAGTGTTGTCTAGGAGTGTGTTTGTTGTTGGTGTTATCTGGTGGTGTATGAAGGTGACTTTGTTGGTGATAGTGTTGTCTGGGGAGTGTTTTGTTGCTGATGTTGTCTGGTGGTGTATGAAGGTGACTTTGTTGGTGATAGTGTTGTCAGGTGAGTGTTTTTGTTGTTGGTGTTGAATGACGGTGTATAAAGGCGTCTGTGTTGGTAATAGTGTTGTCAGGTGAGAGGTTTCTGTTGTCTGTCGGTGTATGAAGGCGTTTTTGTTGGTAATAGTGTTGTCAGGTGAGTATTTTTGTTGTTGGTGTTGTCTGGTGGTGTATGAAGGTGATTATCTTGGTATTGGTGTTGTCTGACGGTCTTGTCTTTTTATCCTTTATGATTTTGTTTTACGTCGGTGTTGCGATCCAGGATATTGTTCGCGATATAAATTTCTCGACAGAAAAGATATGAAACTTCTTTATTCCTGTACAAGAAACACATGCAATAGTGTCACGGAAGGTTGACCTGCTGTGTTAAGTGTTAATCCTAGTATTTCTGTGTATGTTGTTTTTGTTTTGCAGGTTTGTTTGTTTTTGTTTGAGTGCGTATTTATGATTTGTGTGTGTGTGTGTCTACTCGTGGTAATATACGAAAGTTAGGTATGTTAGTGTTTGTGTATCCTACACACACACGCGCACACACACACACACACACACACACACACACACACACACACACACACACACACACACACACACACACACACACACACACACACACACACACACACACACACACACACACACACACACATATATATATATATATATATATATATATATATATATATATATATATATATATATATATATATATATATATATATATATATTCTTAAACCTAAACTTAATTTAATTAACTGTAACTTAATTTAAACTTAAACTTAATTTTGATGCTAGTGCCTGTCTGAGTGCTTGTGTTGGGCATTCCCCTGCTCCTTAAGTTTGTCTTTATGTGTGTAATTAGTGTTGATTTATATTCATGGTATTATTTCCGCGTTGTGTTGCTGTGTGTATAAATACTCACTTTTTATGTCTTAATCAGCGGTTTTACATGTGATTATTGTGATTTTATGATACGGTGTCAGTGTATTGTAGATATGGTAATTCTTTTCCAATTTTGGTCTGTCATTAGCGGCTAATTTAGATTCATTACCAATGCATAACGCTGATGATGTTGCGCCCATAATAAGGTCAGGGGATGAGGTTGCGCAATAGACAGGGAAATGTATGTTATACGCACTTGTCATACGTAAGAGATGGTGATTCAAAGTGCGCATGCGCGATTTTCTTGTTTGTTATTGTTGGTGTTGGAAGTGTCGTTGTTGATGTTGTTGTTAATGTTGTCGTCGTTGTTGTCGTTTTTGTTGTGGTTGTTGTCGTTTTTGTTGTTGTTGTCGTCTTTGTTGTGGTTGTCGACGTCGTTTTTGTCTTTGTTTCTGTTGTTTTTGTCGTTGTCGTTGCCATCGTCGTCGTTGTTGTCATTGTCGTCGTCGTTTTTATTGTGGTTGTCGACGTCGCTGTTGCTGTCGTTGTTTTTGTCGTTGTTGTTATTGTCGTTTTTATCGTCGTCGTCATTGCTGCTGCTGCTGTTTCTTCTGCTGTTGTTGCTATTGTTGATGTTGTTGTCGTTCCTGTTGTTGGTTGGGCATAAGCTGATGATCCAATCTCTTAAAAGTGAATTTTCTTATTTCACGAGGTGCGTGAGTGACAGTTTTTCAATTTGTCAAAAAAATTCTCTTTCGGGGTTTCCATTTTCCATTTAATACACCTGATCAATATAGAAGGTTGCCAGGATTGAATAAAGGCAATAATCGAAGATGAATGTCACTAGAATATGCAAAGAATTAATACAATTTGGAAGCATTAATTTAACGAACAGTTTTGTTTTGAACGAAATACGAAAATGTTTCAACTTTTTCCATCCTTTACCGTCGTTCACTCATAACACAAAGTCCCTTACAACTATTTTTGCCATCAAGCTCAGCAAATGTCTTTTAATCACAAAGCTAATTACTCCGCATTTAAAATCCGTGTTCTACAAAAGGCAACCGCTTAGCGTGCGTGTCCGTGCGATTCATTTTCAATACCAACTTACGTGTTAGTGATGGAAATACAATTAATTGGAAGCTCTCCCAAGAGGCCGGGCTGTCGAAACACTGTAAGGCATAAATCGGGGTTATGGCTCGATAAGCGATATTTCACGGGAGATAAGATGGGATTGTGAAGGAGCGGGGTGGGAGGAAGAGAAGGAGAAGAGGAAGAAGGAGAAGAGGAAGAAGGAGAAGAGGGAAAAGAAAAGGAGGAACGGGGAGGGGGGGAGAAAAGGGTGAGGAGGAAGAAGGTCAAGAGAGGAACGGGGAGGAAGAGAAGGAGAAGAGGAAGAAGGAGAAGAGGGAAAAGAAGAAGAGAGGAACGGGGAGGAAGAGAAGGTAAAGAGGAAGAAGGAGAAGAGGGAAAAGAAAAAGAGAGGAACGGTGATGGAAGAAAGGGGTAAAGAGGAAGAAGGAAAAGAGGGAAAAGAAGAAGAGAGGAACGGGGAGGAAGAGAAGGAGAAGAGGAAGAAGGAGAAGAGGGAAAAGAAGAAGAGAGGAACGGGGAGGGGGGGAGAAAGGGGTGAGGAGGAAGAAGGTCAAGAGAGGAACGGGGAGAGGAGAAAGGCGTGAAGAGGAAGAAGAAGGAGAAGAGGAAGAAGGAGAAGAGGGAAAAGAAAAAGAGAGGAACGGTGATGGAAGAAAGGCGTGACGAGGAAGAAGGAGAAGAGGAAAAAGAAGAAGAGAGGAGGAAGCTGCAGAGGAAGAGAAGGTGAAGAGGAAGAAGGAGAAGAGAGGAATGGGGATGGGAGAAAGAGGTGAAGAGGAAGCTGAAAAGAGAAGGAAATAAGAGGAAAGAAAGAGGAAGAGGAGAGAAAGAGATAAACAGGAGACTGAAAAGAAAAATAAAGAATAGCAGGCGACGAGAGGAGAATGGGCAAAGGAAGATTAATATATATATATATATATATATATATATATATATATATATATATATATATATATATATATATATATATATATATATATATATATACATATATATATATATATATATATTTATATTATATATATATATATATATATATATATATATACATATATATATATATATATATGTATGTATGTATGTATGTATATATATGAGAATATAACTAATTTGCACATATTAAAAAAAAGTGAATCATCTATAATTATACACAACATGAATATCATTATAATCATGAAGATACTCTCACCCCCCCCTCCCCAGTAATAAATAAATACATAAAGTTAATACTATAACCATATGACATAGATGAAGTCATCTCACGCCTACTCAATGCCCCCTCCCTCTCCCCCTCCCCCTCTCTACCTCCCTCCCTCCCCCTCTATACCTCCCTCCCTCCCTCCCTCTCTCCCTCCCCCTCTCTACCTCCCTCCCTCCCTCGCTCTCTACCTCCCTCCCCCTCTCTACCTCCCTCCCTCCCTCCCCCGTCTCTACCTCCCTCCCTCCCCCTCTCTACCTCCCTCCCTCCCCCTCTCTACCTCCCTCCCTCCCTCCCTACCTCCCTCCCTCCCTCCCTCCCACTCTCTACCTCCCTCCCTCTAACGACCTCATACACTTCTTAAAAAAAAAAAAAAAATCTCCATACCTGACAGAACCTTCCCCCGCTTCCAGCCTTCGCTCCGCACATTTTTATATCCCATAAACCGCTTGCCGCTTCCCTCCCGCCGCTTCAACAAAGGAAAGGGTGGCGGCGGAAGTGCTGCTGGGGCTTCTACGCCAAACAGGAAATTCAAACGAAGGTCTCGTGGTTGCGGAGAAGCACGAGACTTTCGTTTGAAAGACGTAGACGTAGACGTCGAGCTTTGGTGCGGAGGGAGGGAGGGAGGTGTGTGGCGGTGTGTAGGCTGTGTGTGTGTATTTCGTGTATTTCTCGTTTTTTTTTTTTTTTTCTTCTTCTTTTTTTTTGTTCTTCGTGTCTTGCTGATTTTATGTCTTTGTCTTTTTCTTTTTACTTCCTTTTTTTCTTTATCTTCTTCTTTGTGTCTTGCTGATTTTCTTTGTCTTTTTCTTTTTCTTT
>NC_091559.1:7933157-7943157 GCF_042767895.1 Penaeus vannamei | reverse complement strand
TTATAGTAGTATTACGATTGCTATCACCAATGTTATTATCATTATTATTATTATTATCATTATTATCATTATTATACTATTATCATTTTTATTATCATTATCATTATCATCATTACTATTATGACTATCATTATTATGATTAACATTGCTATCAAGTTTATGATTTTCATTATTATCATTATTGTTATTATTATTATTATTATTATTATTATTGTTATCATTATCATTATTATTATTATTATTGTCATTATTATCATTATTATCATTATTATTATTGTCATTATTATCATTATTATTGTTGATATTATTAGTAGTATTACCATTGTTATTATCATTGTTATTTTCTTAATCATTATATACTTATATTATCACTATCATTAGCATTATTATCATAATTTTTCTTACCATTATTAGCTCTATTATTTGCATTATCATCATTATCATTATTATCATTATCAAAATTGTCATTATTACTACTATAAATGGGATTTTTAATATCAAATATTGTTACCATTAATATCTTAGTTATCAACATTATCATCGTTATTACTGTTATCATTATCATCCTTTTCATTTTCATTATCCTCATTATTACTACAATTATAATCATCATTATCATTATTATCATTATCTTTTATTGTTATCTTCATTATCAATGCTATTATCCTTATTGTTATTATCATTATTTTCATGATTGTCATCATTATTGCCAATATTACCGTTATTATATCATTATTATCATTATTATTTTTATCATTATTATCATTATCATTTTTATTGTTATTTTTTTCATTATTGATAGGATTATCATTATTATTATTATTATTATTACTATTATTATTATTATCATTATTATTATTATTATTATTATTATTATTATTATTGTTATTATTATTATTATCATTATTACTATTATTATTGTTATTATATTTTTTATTACTATCATTATCATTATTATTATCATTATTACTATTATTAGTATTGTTATTATCATTATTATTATTGTTATTATGGTTATCATTATTATCATTACTATTATTATCATTATCATTATCATTGTTATCATTGATATCATTATTACTGTTTTTATTATTAAGATCATAACTAGTATTATTATCATCACCATTATTTTTTTATTATCATGATAATTATCATTAGAAGTAGAATTAATATCAACATTATCATGATTATCATAATTATTACCGGTATCATTATCATCTATTTATACTATTACTGTTATATATATCATTTTTATCATTATCATTATCGTTATCATTACTATTATTCCAATTAGTGTTATCATTATGCTATTTGATCTTATTTTCAAAGCAAATATCAACGCTTGTAATTAATCAAAACTGTAAAAAATGCTATTTGTAATCCTCTATTCATAAAACAGGAAGTCATAACTTTGATAATATCTAACTTTAAAAGTGGATACATTACGTGTTATTCGAAAACAAAAAGTTTGGAGTTGCTATGTTAAAACGACGACCGAAATGATGCTAATACTAGATTCAACAAAGATATTAATCATTCCCTGATTATCATATATCATATTTGTGTATAATTAGCATTACATGAAAACCTAAAATTAAACATCGCCCCCACCCAAAAAAAAAAAAAAAAAAAAAAAAAAAAAAAAAAAAATACGAAGAAAAAAAAACACGAAAAAAAACGAGAGAAAAAAAAACACGAAAAAAACGAGAAAAAAAGTATATCATCCAGTTTTCAACGTAAATACAACACGCTGCCTTACCCTCCCTTAAACAATACGCACATATATTCCTAGATTTACCTGCCTTTATGTTACAGTTTGTTTATCTCAGGGAACAAAGGTCAGAGGTTGTGCGAATAAGCAGTTTGTTACTCCTGACTATGGCTTCGGCTTAATGATATGTTCTGGATCCTGCTGTGCACAACATTGCTTTCGGAGAGTTGCTTTCGTGCTAGTGTGAAATAATGTTTATTATCACTGTATTTGCCAAATTTTGTCATTATCATTATTGTTGTTTTTTATCATTGTTCTTGGTGTTATTGTTATTATTATTATTATCATTATAATAATACCCATTATTATTATTATCATTGTTATTATTACTATCATTATTATCATTATTGTTGTTATTATCATCATTATCATTATTATTACTATTTCTTATTATATCTATCCTGGTATCATCATAATCATCAATGTCATTATTATCCAAAAATTATCATAATTGCAATGACTGTTATCTCCCTCATTACTATTATTGTTCATCTTGTTATGATTTTCATCATAATTTTTGCTGTTGATATTAATACTTTTATTTCCAGCACTATTCTTACCATCTTTATCAATATCATTATCATTACTAATATCATAATTATACCCCATTATGATTATTATTACCTTCCCCTTACTCGTCATTGTCATTCTTTTCATTATTCTTATCACTGTTGTCATCATCATCATCATTATCATCATCATCATCATCGTCATCATCATCATCATCGTCATCATCATCATCATCATCATCATCATCATCATCATCATCATCATTATCATCACTACTACTACATATACAAGCAAAATAATTAAGTATACTAAACGTGAGCGAGTATATTCATAGACACGCTATCTCTTATTGGCAACTAACGCCATCCTTCTCAGCTAAAAACCAAAACCTGTATATCATTTTCTTCCCCAAAAGACAAACGCGTCAGCTACTGTCAACCTCAGTAAAAAAAAAAAAAAAAAAAAAAAAAAAAAAAAAAAAAAAAAAAAGTTTACTATCCCAGCCTGACGAAGATAGTGCAAATTGCAATGGACGATGCGGCTGGGATAGCGGACGAAATAATTTGTAATGATAACAAATGAACTGTCTCACATTTTCGCTTGGCTTCGGGTGCTGTCTTATCAAGGGAAGCGAGTTGGAGAAAGCTAATTTCCTATTATGAAATGAATCTTAAAAGGAATAGCATAAATGTATCCCTTTCATAATAATAATAATATTACTATTTCCATTATCTTCAATATCCTTATCATGTCAGTGTAAATGATACTGTTATGATCATCAACATTTCCTACACTCATGATAATAGCTATTTTTATAATCATCATTGGTATCAACATTACTGTTATGATTATCATTATCATCACTTTTGTTTTATCATCATTTCATTTTCATCATCATTATCATTATTGTTAATATCATTGCTATTATTATTGTTGTTGTTGTTGTTGCTATTGTTGTTGTTGTCGTTCTTCTTGTTGTTATCATTGTTATCAATATTATTGTTATTATTATTATTAATATTATCATTATTATCATCATCATTATTGTTGTTGTTATTATTACTATTATTATTTATTTTTCTTTTATCAATATTGATATTATCATGCCCATCATCATCATCATTTTTATCATCATTATTATTCCTGTCATTATCATTGTCATTATTATCAACACTATCATTATCATTATTCTTATCATCATTATTATCTTCATCATTATTATTGTTGTTATTGTTATGATCATCATTATTGTTATTATTATTGTTATTACCATTATTACTACCACCACTATTATCATTATCATTACTATCATTATCATTATAATAATCACTCTTATTATCATTATTGTTATCATTATTATCTCTTTTTTATTATTGTCCTTATTATTATTAGTATTATTAGTAGTATTGTTATCATTATTATTATCATTATTTTCATTATTATCATTATTATTATTATAATAATAATAATGATGATGATTATTATTATTATTATTATTATTATTATTATTATTATTATTATTATTATTATTATTATTATCATTATCATTATTATTATCATTATTATTATTATTATTATTATTATCATCATCATCATCATTATTATTATTATTATTATTATTATTATTATTATCATTATCATTATTACTTTTGGTATTTTCATTATCATTATTGCTATTTCTATCAATATTAATCTTAATATTGTTATCGTTAATACCATGTTTACTTGTATTACTGTTGTTGTTGCTGTTATCATTATTATTATTATTTTTTTTTATTATTATTCTTATTATTATTATTATTAATGTTATTATCATCATCATCATTAAATTCATTATCATTATCAATGTTACCTTCAAAATTATAATTATCATCATTATCATAATCAGCATTATTATTATTATCATTATCATAATTAGCATTATTATTATCATCATTACCATTATTGCTATAATTATCATCATTGACCTTAGCTGTATTGTAGATTTTGTCATTACTGCTGTGAAAGTTATCATACCATCCAAAAACAATACTAAAAGAAATGAAAATGTCAGGAATCTTGTTGTAAAACCAAGTAAAAATTTATCTGTTCCTTATCAAAAAAAAAAGAAAAAAAAAAAAAGAAAAAAAAAAAAAAAAAGGCTAACTTGATTCCCTATCTGCAGTCAGGGAAATTATCCATTTGCAGGGCATTCAGGATTCAGTATATTATCCCCACCAAAATAAACCTAAAGAAATGAATATCAAGCTTGAGGATCTTTCCAAAAAAATATATATGGATATGTATCCAGTTTCAGAGGATATTTAAGAACTTCCACAATTTTTTTTTCTTTTCATGGAACGTTAGTCTGGGATAAAAAGGGCATGAAATTGGAATAATACTGGTTGCACGCGTCATTTTCAAATTAAATTCCGTATTTTTGTTGCATCCAAGAATTTTGAAAGGGATGAATAGATAAATGTATATGCAGAATAAGAGAAAGGCTTTTAAAGAATGGAGGAGGGTGAATATATGATTTTAGATTGAGGTCGTTACTCGTATTATTTTAGAAAGGTTGGGTGGATCTTAAGCGTGTAGTGAAAACGGGGTTTTGGTCCGCAGACTTTCAACTATCGGGAAATGCCTTTGTTGAAAGTTGTAGATTAAAAGCCTTGGAATATTTTCAGAAAGGAGGCAGCATGGAAGAGAATATATTTTTCAACATTTATTTCTCATTAATATGCTAATGGCCTTGTCAAAAAGGGTCATTTAGGTCGTTTGAGAAGCCTTCAAAAAAAAAAAAAGAAAAAAAGTTATTACAAGAATTTTCTCCCAGGAAATCATCAAGATCTCCGCTCTTTTTCGAGATAACGTCGGCAAACCCAATCGTAAATCTCCTCCATCATCTGTTTATACATCACTAACCCCCGTATCTTCCTGCATAATGTCAGCATCACTCCTCTCCCAAGTGAACAATTCCCCTGTGAAGTGAACCGTGTCAAGATAAGGCCACGTGAGTCATAGGGCTATCAATTGCAGCTTCCTCTTGGCGGTTCAGCCTCGGCCGCTCGAGCTCTCCTTGACGCGCTTCGGGGACGGATGACCCTCCGCGCGGATGCACACGTGGGCGTAGTTGCAGTGTACACACACACACATACATAGATATATGTGTGTGTGTGTGTGTGTGTGTGTGTGTGTGTGTGTGTGTGTGTGTGTGTGTGTGTGTGTATGCATGTCAAGGTGTCTGTGTATGTGCGTGTGTGTGTGCGTGTGTGTGTTTGTGTATGAGTGTGCGTGTGTGTTTACATGTTAAGGTGTCTGTGTGTGTTTGTGTGTGTGTGTGCATATATACATATGTGTGTGCATGTTAAGGTGCCTGTATGTGTGCCTGTGTGTATATACATATGTGTGTGTTTGCACGTATACAAAGCCAAACATCCAAAGTCACAATGAAAACAATAAAAGCGTGATGTTCCGAACTTGTCAAGAGTTTCACAAAAGGCGAAGCAAACGACGAAAATGTCAGGTTTTTCTTTCGTGTGTGTTGTGGAAGCATTTCAGTCTATCTATACATGTACTATATATACTTATATACATATATGGGAGTGTGTATTTGTCTATATGTTTACACACACACACACACACACACACACACAAACACCTCCCCCCACACACACACATACATAAACACACACACACACACATGTATATATATATATATATATATATATATATATATATATATATATATATATATATATATATATATATATATATATAAAGGTACCCATAACCTTACATAACCAGTTGCAATATGCTCCTCCTATCCACTGTACTTCACCTCCAGTTCTATCTATATGATAATCATCCCATTATAGATCTTGATTAGCATAAACATATCTCTGCTTATCGAGTAACCCAAACACTCATTTTATTCCCGTCGAACAAATGTGGCTTCGCATTCTCGAATTTTTGGTTCAGATGTTTTTTATTATTCGAAAGCAAATTGCATGAATATTGCACAATGTTTGTTTCCATTTTAGAGTTTGCGAAATGCCCGCGTGTCTTCAATCTACTTTTCCTAAATATATATTTGTTTGTTTGGTTTTTATTATCGTTTATTTTTCTCTTCGTATCGGGATGGTATTGCGTCATTTGGCAAAATTAATGAGGGAGGTAATTTGGGATCAAATTATATATGAAAACGGATGGATTGTTTGCATTTCAAAATTATCATCCGCTGTTGATTGCTTCGTTGAATATAAATTAGTGAATAAAAAAATATAAGAATAATTAATTAAGGAGTCTATTAGGCTCATTGAATAGATATGAGTGGGTTGAAAATATAGGAATAATTAATCAAGGAGTTTATTAGTCTCATTTTGGATCAGATGGAGAGAATTAGGAAGATAAAGATAGAGACGAGAAAATGGGGAAAGAATAAAGAGAAGAATAACCAAAATAATAAATATAGAATAAGAGAAGAAAGAGAGAGAGAGAAAATTGAAATAACAAAGCTAAGACGAGACGAACGAGGAAAGAGAATTCGTTAAGAAAGGAAAAAAAGCGAGAAAAAAAAGTCGGAAATGAAGATTAGAGAATAAAAAAGAAATTAAGACGCTGAAGAAAGAAAGAAAAAAAAAATCTGAGAAAAAGCAGAAGTAATCTCGCTTTTCGCTTGACTGGTTTTCACTTCTGGCGCTGTTTCGTTATCTTCCTCCCTTCTTCCTCCCTCTTCTCTCTCCCTCCTCCCTTCTTCCTTTTCTTCTTCTTCTCCCCCACCCCCTTTCCATCTCCCCTTTCCCTTCTCTCTCTCTCTCTCTCTCTCTTTCTGTCTTTCTCTCTCTCTCTCTCTCTCTCTCTCTCTCTTTCTCTCTCTCTCTCTCTCTCTCTCTCTCTCTCTCTCTCTCTCTCTCTCTCTTTACTCCCTCTCTCAAATCTCTCTCTCTTCTTTTCTTCCTCTTCTCCAGCTCCCTTTCCCTTCCCTCTCCCTCTTCTTCTCCATCTCCCCTTTCCCTTCTCTACTCTCTCTTCTTCCTTTTCTCCCTTCTTCCTCCCCTTTCCCCTTCATGCTTTACCCTTCTCCTTCCTTCTATCAATTCTCCTAAATTTCATTCTCTCCCTCTCTCCATCATCTTCTCTCTATCTATTCCCACCTCGTCTCTCTCATTCCTCTTCCTTTCTCCTCTTTTTCTCCCTCTCACTTCTTCCTCATCCCTTCCTCACTCTCTCTCCTTCCCTCTCCTTACCCCTCCCCCTCTCTCCTTTTTTTCACATCTCTTCCTTATCGTCTTTTTTTTCCTTTTCCTACCCTTTCTCCCCTCTCAGTTAACCCCTCTTCCTTACTCTCACTTCTCCCTCCTCCCTCTCATTTGTCTCTCTTCTTTCCTGGCTTTTCATTCTCTCTCTCTCCCATGTCCCTTCTCCTTTCCCCTCTCACGTCCCTTTTCTTCCTTTTCCTTCTCTCTTCTTCATTTTTCATTTCCTTTCTCCCCTCTCCCTTCCATCCTTTCTCTTTTCTCTCTAAACCCTCACCAACTTCCTCCTCCCTTCTCCTTTCTCTCTCCTCCCTCTTCCTTGTCTCTCTCCCAATCTCCCTTTCCTCTCTCTAATCTCCTTTTTTTCCTCTCCCATCTCTCTTTTCTGCTTTACATCTCCCACCTCCCTTCTCCTCCTCCATCTCCTTTCTCCCATCTCTCTCCTCCCTTTTCCCACCTCCTCCCCTCTCCTCCACCCCTCCCTCCTATCTCCAAATATCCCTTCTCCCTTTTCCCACCCCCTCCCTCCTATCTCCAAATATCCCTTCTCCCTTTTCCCACCTCCTCTCTCCTCTCCTCACTCCCCCCCCCCGTCCCTCTTATCTCCAAATACCCCTTCTCCCTTCTTCATCTTCCTTCCTCTCACCTCTCCTTCCCCCTCCCTCCTATCTCCAACTATCCCTTCCTCCCTTTTCCCACCCCCTCTCCCCTCTCCTTCCTCCTCCCTCCCTCCTATCTCCAAATATCCCTTCTCCCTTTTCTCACTCTCTCTCTCCTCTCCTTTCCTCCCCTCCCTCCTATCTCTCCAAATATCCCTTCTCCCTTTTCCCACCCCCTCTCTCCTCTCCTTCCTCCCTCCCTCCTATCTCCAAACATCCCTTCTCCCTTCTTCATCTTCCTCTCCCCTCTCCTTCCTCCCCTCCCTCCTATCTCCAAATATCCCTTCTCCCTTTTCCCACCCCCTCTCCCCTCTCCTTCCCCCCTCCCTCGTATCTCCAACTATCCCTTCTCCCTTCTTCATCTTCCTCCTACGCTTCCCCGTTAAACACTCGAAAAATTAAAGCAATTTCACACTTAACAACACCTCAGGGTTCGTGCTAGCTACGTCTGCCACCGAGCGCTCTCCCTGTGAAGTTTTAAAAGCGGTTGACTTCAGGTTGTGACATCCTATCCTTAATTTGGATTATTCTCCTTTTATTCATTTATTGCTATTACCACTATTATTGCATTTGTTTAGTTTTTTGTGTGTTTCTTCTGTATATTGCTACTAGTACCACTTTGAGACACAGCTTGTTTTTATTTGGTTACCACAAATAACATACACGACGAATAATACCATTATATATTACAAGGACGACTTAACAATACCACTATTTCTATAAATAAAAATCCTACAACACTGATTGCAATAACCAAACCACAAAAATACTTTTTTTTTCTAAGAATACCGTTATTATAACTAATACTATCCCAACCACAACCACTAAAACTACTATTATTACAACTAATACTATCTTTGCCATTATTCCTTACAGATTGTAGTTATTACTATGATTGAGAATATCTTTATCGCCAATATTCTTGTTACGTTTTTTGGTTTCATTATCATTATCGAGATTTTTATCATCTCTTCACTGCGTCCGAGAAAAAGTAAAAAAGAGAGAGTTGGCGTTATTGAGAGAGAAAGTTTGAGGGAGTAGAAGAGAGAGAGAGAGGGGGGGGGAGAGGGGAGAGAGAGAGAGAGGAGAGAGAGAGAGGGCAGAGAGAGAGAGAGAGAGAGAGAGAGAGAGAGAAAGAGAGGGGGGGGGAAAGAGAGAGGAGGAGAGAGAGAGAAGAGAGAGAGAGAGAGAGAGAGAGAAGAGAGAGAGAGAGAGAGAGAGAGAGAGAGAGAGAGAGAGAGAGATAGGGGGGAGAGAGAGAGAGGGGGGGGAGGGGGAGAGAGAGAGAGGGGGGAGAGAGAGAGAGAGAGAGGGGGAGAGAGAGAGAGAGAGAGAGAGAGAGAGAGAGAGAGAGAGAGAGAGAGAGAGAGAGAGAGAGAGAGAGAGAGAAAAGAGAGAGAGAGAGAGAGAGAGAGAGAGAGAGAGAGAGAGAAGAGAGAGAGAGAGAGAGGGGGGGAGGGAGGGAGGGAGAGAGAGAGAGAGAGAGAGAGAGAGAGAGAGAGAGAGAGAGAGAGAGAGAGAGAGAGAGAGAGAGAGAGAGAGAGAGAGAGAGAGAGAGAGAGAGAGAGAGGGGGGAGAAGTAAAGAGAAACGAAGAGAGACAGACAAACAGACAGACAAAGAAAGAGGAAGAGAGGGAGGCAGATAGACAGACAAAGGAATCTCGCAAGGAATAGGAAGAGAAATAAAAAAACAGACATAAGAGAGAGAAAGAGACATTTACAAGAATAAAGGAAAACTAGAGAGATATAAACAGATATAAACGTTTGCAGTAATAGACAAAAAAAGAAAGAAAGAGAATCAACATATTACTTTCACCTCCCT
>NC_091559.1:7888157-7890657 GCF_042767895.1 Penaeus vannamei | reverse complement strand
TATTATATTATTATCATCATTATATTTATTGCTTTTTATTTTTTTTATATAATTTTCATCCTCTGTATTATCATTAGTATTATAACTATTATCACTATCATCATTATTGTCCTATCATTATCATCAATCTTTTTGTTATTATTATCATAATCATTGTTTTTATTACTATCATTACTATTAACATTATAAAGTTTCCTTTACCACCAATCATCGTTGTTAAGATTACTGATATAGATATCATTAGCATTATCTTTATTGGCATTATTGTCATAATCATTGTTGATTTTATTCCTATCATTGTTACTGTTTCCTTATAATTATTATCAAAAGTGGTTGTAGATGAAGTACTATAAACGTGTTTTCGCTCTCTTTCACTGTAACAAATGGAATGAAATTGAATTATTTATTATTAATTCAATGCTCTCTCTATCTCCTCCTTTCTCTCCCTCTCTCTCTCGCATTGTAACAAATTGAATGAAATTGAATTATTTATTATTTATTCAATGCTCTCTCTCTCTCTCTCTCTCTCTCTCTCTCTCTCTCTCTCTCTCTCTCTCTCTCTCTCTCTCTCTCTCTCTCTCTCTCTCAAAATCAAAATGGACATCCCCAAAACAAGCAATACACCGAAGGCAACCACTGAGAAAATCGACAAACAATACCTGTTACATGGTTTTGTAAACAACGCTTTTACAACTATCTGTTTCCCGAGTTGTTATTCCCCTGACGACTCCATTCGCACGCGTAATATTGTTATTCGCTACCGACTATCTCTCCTTTCCATCCAGGTGACTTTTCATAGTGGAGTTTTTACGGGATCTGACCACCTTCCAAAAAATGAAAATAAAGAAAACGGAAAAATGGAGGTTATGTGAGAAAGAAAACGAGCTTTTTTCTTACATGAAATATTCATTTTCTTAACGAGTGTATATAATGATGAAATGTAAAATATCACAGGGATATATTCCAGGCTCTTTCTCAAAAGAAGATGAATAAAAAGAGATACGGGGGAAGGGAGAGGGGAGAGGAGATAGGGAGGGGAAAGAGAAAGGACAAGAGGGGAGAGAGAGAGAGAGAGAGAGAGAGAGAGAGAGAGAGAGAGAGAGAGAGAGAGAGAGAGAGAGAGAGAGAAAGAGAGAGAGAGAGAGAGAGAGAGAGAGAGAGAGAGAGAGAGAGAGAGAGACGAACAGACAAACAGACAGAGAAAAGGGGGGGTGGGACAGACAAACAGACAGGCATGGCCAAAGAACCAGGAAAGGATTGACAGCAAGACAAAGGGTATCTGACACCGAGGAGAGCGAGAGAGCGCGAGAACCGGCGAAGCGAAGCGACGGCGAGCGAGCGGCCATTCCCCCCCCCCCCCCCCCGATCATGTCTAACCCAATACATGATCGGCGACGGAGCCAGCATGTCTATTACTCTCAGCCCGCGCCACATTTCCCTCACAAAGGTAGGTAGGTACACGTATCCGCGGGCGAGGTTCTTGGACGCACGCCTGCCCCTGCTCCTGGGCGAGGGCGGGCAAGTGTGTGTCTCTCCTGCGATCTCTTTCGAGCCTCGGCGCGGGACCGAAGCGAACAGAGTGTTGCGAGAACGAGAGCGATTCATCTCGGATTGATGGCGACTTCGCTCGGTAGTTCGGTTATACGGCGTCTTTATGGCGGATTCCGTCGCCTCTCTGTTTGCATGTTTTGTGTTCTCGCGCTGCGCTTTCTCTCCGGCTTCGTTCGGTTCTCTTCGCGTTGATTCCTTTTTGTGTTTTATTATAGGTGGGTTTTTTGTGTATGCGCGTTCTGATATATATGCATATATATATATATATATATATATATATATATATATATATATATATATATATATATATATATGTATATATATATATACACACACACACACAAACACACACACACACACACACACACACACATACACATACAAACACACACACACACGCAGAATATCGATATATTTTGTCTTGTGCGAATATTCCTCTACCTCGGGGCATCAGCGAGCGAAGGATGGGATGGCGGGGACACGGACGTATATGGATGTACAGAGAAAAGAATGTATGGATATTCCGACCAGGGAAACGAATGGGCGCCGTCAGGAAAACAAGCGGATGTGTAAAGACTGGAGACAAATAGCCAAGGCAAATAGGCCGGGGCAATGCTATCAACAAGGGATTTCCTTACATATATAGATTACAAATAGCCGGCGAAAAGAAGGATGATGCCACACGCCCAGAGATATCATCTGTACTAGAGCGGTTACAGCACCGATAACAATAACGTTCCCAGAGACTCGCGTGCATAGTCATGGGCAGAATGTCTATAGTGTTAAAAGAGCAACACTATCGTTATCTGTTTGCCAGAATGGGTATCACCATCATTGGCCGAGTCGTAAACAAGGCGAGTCCCTCTCATAAATCCCATATGATGTAATAACTCTTGCACTGACTGGCACATTAGCGGAGGGGTAAGTACTGTTTTAGGGCTGTCCAAAG
>NC_091559.1:7868157-7870657 GCF_042767895.1 Penaeus vannamei | reverse complement strand
CCATATAGATATACTGCTACAGATATAGATATGCATATTATACATAAACACAGACTCTGGTATAAATATAGATGGTATAGATATAGATGGTATATAGATGATATAGATATAGATGGTATAAGTATAAATGGTATAGATATAAATGGTATAGATATAGATGGTATAGATATAAATGGTATAGATATAGATGGTATAGATATAGATGGTATAGATATAGATGATATAGATATAGATGGTATAGATGTAGATGGTGTAGATATAGATAATATAGATATAGACGATATAGATGGTATAGATATAGATGGTATAGATATAGATGATATAGATATAGATGGTATAGATGTAGATGGTGTAGATATAGATAATATAGATATAGACGATATAGATGGTATAGATATAGATAATATAGATATAGACTATATAGATATAGATGGTATAGATATAGACGGTATAGATATAGACGGTGTAGATATAGATGGTATACTTATAGACCGTCGGATAATTGAAACCAAAAGCAAGCGCCCTCGAGACGTCAGCCTTTGGCCGGAATCTGAAACAGCTGTTGTAATATTCAAACAGGAAGAGCGAGTGAAAGCGTCACATGAATTTCCTGTGGCCTGAATTCGCGATTTTTTTTCTTTCTTTCTTTCTTTCTTTTTTATTGTTTGTTATTTATTTATTGTTTTCTTTTTTTCTTTTTTTTTCTTTTTTATTATTTAGTTATTGTTTCCTTTTTTCTTTTTTCTTTTTTTTTGTTTCTTTATTATTTATTTATTGTTTTTATCATTTATTTATTGTTTTCTTTTTCTATTTTTGTTATTTTTTATTATTTTTCTTTCTTTTTCTTTTGTCTTTTTTTGTTTCATTTTTTTCGGACTTTTAAATCTGTTTTTTTATTACTTTGTCTTTTTTTTTCTCTGTGTACCTTAATTGCTTTCTTTTTCTCTCTCTTTCTTTTTATCCTTTTTTTCTCTTTCTCTCATTTTTCCTCTCAGTCTCCATTACACCTCATTTTCTTTTTTTCCTTATCTTTTTCTCTGTCTCTTCCCTTTTCCTCATTCTCCTCTTTCTCTAATTTTCTTCTTCATTTTCCCCTTTTCTCTCACTCCTTTTTTCTCTTAATTTTTCTCACTCTCTCCCTTTTTTCTCTTCCTCTCCTTCATTCTCCTTTTAACAACGTTTTTTTTCTCTCTCCTTCTTTTCCCCTTCACTATCTTCTCTCCCTTTTCCTCTCTCTCCATCTATTTCCCCATTTTGCTCTCCCTCTTTTTCTCTTCCTTTCTCTCACTTTCCCTTCTCTCCTCTTCTCTCTCTCTCTCTCTCTCTCTCTCTCTCTCTCTCTCTCTCTCTCTCTCTCTCTCTCTCTCTCTCTCTCTCTCTCTCTCTCTCTCTCTCTCTCTCTCCTATGTCTAAAAAGAATAGAAAATATTTATCGAATCGCTTTTAATGTATTTATCTAATTTAGAACTAATTGTTAACTTAATTTTTTCTAAACTATAATCCTTTAGCAATATTTAATTTTTTTTTTTTTTCTCTCAATATATAAACTTTTTTATGCGTCGTTAAAAGGACGTTATTTATTCAGGTAATCAGTCATGTTGCAGCCTGATTATGCTTTTATTTTCATGGATTTTTTTTTTTCTTTTTTTTATGTCGTTAATGATTAACTTTTTTCAGTGACTTTTGCTCTTCCTTTAAAAACTCTTTCCAATTTCTATTTTCTTTCTTTGGTTTTCCTTTTTTGTTCTTCATATTTTTTTCTCATTTTCGAGTCCCTTTTCTGATTATTTTTTTCATCATGTTTGTGATACAATTTTTTTTCTTATTTTGGTTGACATTTTCCCCATTTTTGCCTTAATTTTCTTCACTGAAACTGACATTATGTCGTTTACTTTTAAACTCTGCATTTTCACTTTGAAGACATTTTCATCGAAAAAAATATATATATTTTTGCCACTTGACAAACCCGTCAAAATGATTTCAACATTCTTTTTTATCTCAAAATATCAACCGTAACTTTACTTCCATGACATACTTAATTTTTTCGTTCTTTTATTTATCTTCCTTTTTCCTTTTCTTTGTTTTTTGTTTGCGCGAAGTATTTTTTTTTTTTTTATCCTTCTCCTCTCTTCACGACCCTAGAATGTTTAGCCCGAAATGAAGCATGTTTCGAATCGAGCTTGAAATTCTAAATTGCATTTTCTCACTAATAATATTATCTATCCAAGAGTGTGCTATTTTTTTCCTTAACTAATATGAGAGTTATTACTTCGGTCTTCTTAAATATCCAGAACACACACTGTCACACACACACACACACACACACACAAATATATATGTATGTATATGTATATATATATATATATATATATATATATATATATATATATATATATATATATATATATATATGTGTGTGTGTGTGTGTGTGTGTGTGTGTGTGTGTGTGTGTGTGTGTGTGTGTGTGTGTGTGTGTGTGTGTATGTGTGTGTGTGTGTGT
>NC_091559.1:7845657-7850657 GCF_042767895.1 Penaeus vannamei | reverse complement strand
TGACCCTTTCAGGCCTTGACCCTCTCCCCCCTTGACCCTCTCCCCCCTTGACCCTCTCCCCCCTTGACCCTCTCCCCCCTTGACCCTCTCCCCCCTTGACCCTCTCCCCCCTTGACCCTCTCCCCCCTTGACCCTCTCCCCCCTTGACCCTCTCCCCCCTTGACCCTTTCAGGCCTTGACCCTCTCCCCCCTTGACCCTCTCCCCCCTTGACCCTTTCAGGCCTTGACCCTCTCCCCCCTTGACCCTTTCAGGCCTTGACCCTCTCCCCCCTTGACCCTCTCCCCCCTTGACCCTCTCCCCCCTTGACCCTTTCAGGCCTTGACCCTCTCCCCCCTTGACCCTCTCCCCCCTTGACCCTCTCCCCCCTTGACCCTCTCCCCCCTTGACCCTCTCCCCCCTTGACCCTCTCCCCCCTTGACCCTCTCCCCCCTTGACCCTCTCCCCCCTTGACCCTCTCCCCCCTTGACCCTCTCCCCCCTTGACCCTCTCCCCCCTTGACCCTCTCCCCCCTTGACCCTCTCCCCCCTTGACCCTTTCAGGCCTTGACCCTCTCCCCCCTTGACCCTCTCCCCCCTTGACCCTCTCCCCCCTTGACCCTCTCCCCCCTTGACCCTCTCCCCCCTTGACCCTCTCCCCCCTTGACCCTCTCCCCCCTTGACCCTCTCCCCCCTTGACCCTCTCCCCCCTTGACCCTCTCCCCCCTTGACCCTCTCCCCCCTTGACCCTCTCCCCCCTTGACCCTTTCAGGCCTTGACCCTCTCCCCCCTTGACCCTCTCCCCCCTTGACCCTCTCCCCCCTTGACCCTCTCCCCCCTTGACCCTCTCCCCCCTTGACCCTTTCAGGCCTTGACCCTCTCCCCCCTTGACCCTTTCAGGCCTTGACCCTCTCCCCCCTTGACCCTCTCCCCCCTTGACCCTCTCCCCCCTTGACCCTCTCCCCCCTTGACCCTCTCCCCCCTTGACCCTCTCCCCCCTTGACCCTCTCCCCCCTTGACCCTCTCCCCCCTTGACCCTCTCCCCCCTTGACCCTCTCCCCCCTTGACCCTCTCCCCCCTTGACCCTCTCCCCCCTTGACCCTTCTCCCCCCTTGACCCTCTCCCCCCTTGACCCTTTCAGGCCTTGACCCTCTCCCCCCTTGACCCTCTCCCCCCTTGACCCTCTCCCCCCTTGACCCTTTCAGGCCTTGACCCTCTCCCCCCTTGACCCTCTCCCCCCTTGACCCTCTCCCCCCTTGACCCTCTCCCCCCTTGACCCTCTCCCCCCTTGACCCTCTCCCCCCTTGACCCTCTCCCCCCTTGACCCTCTCCCCCCTTGACCCTCTCAGGCCTTGACCCTCTCCCCCCTTGACCCTCTCCCCCCTTGACCCTCTCCCCCCTTGACCCTCTCCCCCCTTGACCCTCTCCCCCCTTGACCCTCTCCCCCCTTGACCCTCTCCCCCCTTGACCCTCTCCCCCCTTGACCCTCTCCCCCCTTGACCCTCTCCCCCCTTGACCCTCTCCCCCCTTGACCCTCTCCCCCCTTGACCCTCTCCCCCCTTGACCCTCTCCCCCCTTGACCCTTTCAGGCCTTGACCCTCTCCCCCCTTGACCCTTTCAGGCCTTGACCCTCTCCCCCCTTGACCCTCTCCCCCCTTGACCCTCTCCCCCCTTGACCCTCTCCCCCCTTGACCCTCTCCCCCCTTGACCCTCTCCCCCCTTGACCCTCTCCCCCCTTGACCCTCTCCCCCCTTGACCCTTTCAGGCCTTGACCCTCTCCCCCCTTGACCCTCTCCCCCCTTGACCCTCTCCCCCCTTGACCCTCTCCCCCCTTGACCCTCTCCCCCCTTGACCCTTTCAGGCCTTGACCCTCTCCCCCCTTGACCCTCTCCCCCCTTGACCCTCTCCCCCCTTGACCCTCTCCCCCCTTGACCCTCTCCCCCCTTGACCCTCTCCCCCCTTGACCCTCTCCCCCCTTGACCCTTTCAGGCCTTGACCCTCTCCCCCCTTGACCCTCTCCCCCCTTGACCCTCTCCCCCCTTGACCCTCTCCCCCCTTGACCCTCTCCCCCCTTGACCCTCTCCCCCCTTGACCCTTTCAGGCCTTGACCCTCTCCCCCCTTGACCCTCTCAGGCCTTGACCCTCTCCCCCCTTGACCCTCTCCCCCCTTGACCCTCTCCCCCCTTGACCCTCTCCCCCCTTGACCCTCTCCCCCCTTGACCCTCTCAGGCCTTGACCCTCTCCCCCCTTGACCCTCTCCCCCCTTGACCCTTTCAGGCCTTGACCCTCTCCCCCCTTGACCCTCTCCCCGCTTGACCCTTTCAGGCCTTGACCCTCTCCCCCCTTGACCCTTTCAGGCCTTGACCCTCTCCCCCCTTGACCCTTTCAGGCCTTGACCCTCTCCCCCTTGACTTAGGCCTTGACTCTCTCCCCACTTGACCCTTTCAGGCCGTGGCCCTCTCCTGCCTTGTCCCTTTCAGGCCTTGCCCCTCTCCTCCCTTGTCCCTTTCAGGCCTTGACCCTCTCCCCCCTTGACCCTCTCCCCCCTTGACCCTCTCCCCCCTTGACCCTCTCCCCCCTTGACCCTCTCCCCCCTTGACCCTCTCCCCCCTTGACCCTCTCCCCCCTTGACCCTCTCCCCCCTTGGCCCTTTCAGGCCTTGCCCCTCTCCCCCCTTGCCCCTTTCAGGCCTTGACCCTCTCCCCCCTTGCCCCCTCCCGGCCTCGACCCTTTCCGGCCTTGACCCTCTCCCCCCTTGACCCTTTCAGGCCTTGACCCTCTCCCCCCTTGACCCTTTCAGGCCCTCTCCCCCCTTGACCCTCTCCCCCCTTGACCCTTCCAGGCCTTGACCCTTTCAGGCCTTGACCCTTTCAGGCCTTGACCCTTTCAGGCCTTGACCCTTTCAGGCCTTGACCCTCTCCTCCCTTGACCCTTTCAGGCCTTGACCCTCTCCTCCCTTGACCCTTTCAGGCCTTGACCCTTTCAGGCCTTGACCCTTTCAGGCCTTGACCCTTTCAGGCCTTGACCCTCTCCCCCCTTGACCCTCTCCCCCCTTGACCCTCTCCCCCCTTGACCCTCTCCCCCCTTGACCCTCTCCCCCCTTGACCCTTCCAGGCCTTGACCCTTCAGGCCTTGACCCTTTCAGGCCTTGACCCTCTCCCCCCTTGACCCTCTCCCCCCTTGACCCTCTCCCCCCTTGACCCTCTCCCCCCTTGACCCTTCAGCCTTGACCCTTTCAGGCCTTGACCCTCTCCCCCCTTGACCCTTTCAGGCCTTGACCCTCTCCCCCCTTGACCCTCTCCCCCCTTGACCCTCTCCCCCTTGACCCTTTCAGGCCTTGACCCTCTCCCACCTTGACCCTTTCAGGCCTTGACCCTCTCCCACCTTGACCCTTTCAGGCCATGACCCTCTCCCCCCTTGGCCCTTTCTGGCCTTGACCCTCTCCCCCCTTGGCCCCCTCCCGCCTTGCCCCTCTCCCCCCTTGACCCTCTCCCCCCTTGACCCTCTCCCCCCTTGACCCTCTCCCCCCTTGACCCTCTCCCACCTTGACCCTTCCAGGCCTTGACCCTTTCAGGCCTTGACCCTTTCAGGCCTTGACCCTCTCCTCCCTTGACCCTTTCAGGCCTTGACCCTCTCCCCCCTTGACCCTTCCAGGCCTTGACCCTTTCAGGCCTTGACCCTTTCAGGCCTTGACCCTCTCCTCCTTGACCCTTTCAGGCCTTGACCCTCTCCCCCCTTGACCCTCTCCCCCCTTGACCCTCTCCCCCCTTGACCCTCTCCCCCTTGACCCTCTCCCCCCTTGACCCTCTCCAGGCCTTGACCCTCTCCCCCCTTGACCCTCTCCCCCCTTGACCCTCTCCCCCTTGACCCTCTCCCCCCTTGACCCTTCCAGGCCTTGACCCTTTCAGGCCTTGACCCTTTCCCCCCTTGACCCTCTCCCCCCTTGACCCTCTCCCCCCTTGACCCTCTCCCCCCTTGACCCTCTCCAGGCCTTGACCCTTTCAGGCCTTGACCCTTTCAGGCCTTGACCCTCTCCCCCCTTGACCCTTTCAGGCCTTGACCCTCTCCCCCCTTGACCCTCTCCCCCCTTGACCCTCTCAGGCCTTGACCCTCTCCCCCCTTGACCCTTTCAGGCCTTGACCCTTCCAGGCCTTGACCCTCTCCCCCCTTGACCCTCTCCCCCCTTGACCCTTTCAGGCCTTGACCCTCTCCCCCCTTGACCCTCTCCCCCCTTGACCCTTTCAGGCCTTGACCCTCTCCCCCCTTGACCCTTCTCTGACCCTTTCAGGCCTTGACCCTCTCCCCCCTTGACCCTCTCCTCCCTTGACCCTCTCCCCCCTTGACCCTCTCCCCCCTTGACCCTTTCAGGCCTTGACCCTCTCCCCCCTTGACCCTTTCAGGCCTTGACCCTCTCCCCCCTTGACCCTCTCCCCCCTTGACCCTTCCAGGCCTTGACCCTCTCCCCCCTCGACCCTCTCCCCCCTTGACCCTTTCAGGCCTTGACCCTCTCCCCCCTTGACCCTTTCAGGCCTTGACCCTCTCCTCCAGGCCTTGACCCTCTCCCCCCTTGACCCTCTCCCCCCTTGACCCTTTCAGGCCTTGACCCCCATTGACCCTCTCCCTCCTTGACCCTCTCCCCCCTTGACCCCCCCCCTTGACCCTCTCCCCCCTTGACCCTCTCCCGCCTTGACCCTCTCCCCCACCTTCTTGACCCTCTCCCCCCTTGACCCTCTCCCCCCTTGACCCTTCCAGGCCTTGACCCTCTCCCCCCTTGACCCTCTCCCCCCTTGACCCTTTCAGGCCTTGACCCTCTCCCCCCTTGACCCTTTCAGGCCTTGACCCTCTCCCCCCTTGACCCTCTCCCCCCCTTGACCCTTTCAGGCCTTGACCCTCTCCCCCCTTGACCCTTTCAGGCCTTGACCCTCTCCCCTCCTCTGACCCTCTCCCCTCCCCCCTTGACCCTCTCCCCCCTTGACCCTCTCCCCCCTTGACCCTTTCATGCCTTCCCTCCTCCCCCCTTGACC
>NC_091559.1:7811723-7814223 GCF_042767895.1 Penaeus vannamei | reverse complement strand
ATTACATTTTGAAATTCACATGCAATAAAACAACGTATAGATAAGTAAATATATACGTGAATAAAGAAGTAAATAAATAAATAGATGAATAAGAATATATAGAAGAAACGAAATGGATAGATGAATGAATGGATAAGTGAATAGACAAATGAATTAACAAGCAAACGAAGAAACATATAAAAAAAAAAAAATACATATATATACAACTTGATACATGAAGGAATTAATAAAAGAATAGAAAAGTAAACAAGAAATTGAGAGAATGAATAGACTGAATGAATTATTTTTAACTTAAAAAATTTACTACGTTTTACAGGTGTGTAGTTTCATAGGCATTAGTGACGTCACATCCAGCTGGTGTTAGGTTTCTGTTCTGGTTAACGGGGTTTGTTTGTTTGTGTGTGTGTGTGTGTGCTTGAGTGTATGTGTTTGTGATTTTTTTTCGTTTGTTTGTTTGTTTTCATTGGATGTGTGTGTGTGTGTGTGTATGTTTGTGTGTGTGCTTGAGTGTATGTGTTTGTGCGTTTATTTTTGTTGTTGTTGTTGTTGTTTTTTAGTGTATGTGTGTGTATGTATGTGTGTGTCTGTCTGTGTGTGTGTGTGTGTGTGTGTGTGTGTGTGTGTGTGTGTGTGTGTGTTTGCGTGTGTGTGCCTATGTTTATCCCTCTGTGTCTGTATATGCGTATTTGGTATACACACCCACGCACATACGTTTATATCAGTCAGCATGTATCTGGTATATATCAAACATATATATAAACAAAAATAAACCAAATTCCCGAATATGTTCTCTATTTCCCTCACGTATTCATCCAAAAATGAAAAAAAAAAGTCAATATCGACATACGTAAAGAATAACCGCCCTTTTGCCCTATTGCAGACGGACCACGCTGGGTTGAAGTCCCCTCCTCTGTTTTAGATGTGAAGGAAGGCAGGGATATCATCATCACTGCAATTGCAATGGCTAATCCTCCCCCAGTCAGGTACGGCTTGCTGTTGAAAAAGGGTGAGAGTTATGACCTCGCGGAAACCAGCGATGTTGGGTCAAATTGCAGCGTTAGGTCATGCATAAAGTTTAGCGAAGGAACGGCTTTTCAGGCAGAAAAGTGGCTGTGTAGATATACGTTATGCATCGGCGGTGTTCCCTCTTTTAGCTATGTTATCCACTTTAAAGAAAAATGAATAATGTGACCTTGCGAAATAAACTTATGGGTTACAGGTCATGCATGTGTAATGTATTGGTTTACCTTCCCCCTGTCAAATATGTCATGCAATCTAAACATTTGAATTTTAACTTCACAAAATCACCATATATATGTTTGGCCAGTCGCACAGTTACATATGGAGATAAATGTTGTGTTTGGTATGTCATGAAACCTAAACTTTAAAATATATTAGATTAGGGTAACCAGACTCCCATCAAACTATCTAGAGAAAGAAAAATATGTCTGTTATACTTGTATACCTTCCCTATATGATATAACGAATATCACACAAACAAACACAAGAAAATACCGACTTATCTATAACAGATCACTTAACTCAACCACTATATGGTAGATAAATTTCAATACATATCAACGTTATACCGGGAGCAATTAAAAGGACTTCCATATAGCAGCATTTCCTTCAATTGGAGGAGAATTAAAACATAACGAATATTACACAGACACAAAAATACACTCGATTCCCCAAGCCAAAGTATCTACAACAGATCACACCACTTAATTCATTAAAAAAAAGTAGAACCACGCAATTCATATCAGCATTACGCAAAAATAAATAAATAGATTGATAGACCAATCTAAAAAGACATTACAAGGACCCCATGTAACTATAGCAATTCCTTCCATAGGTACAATTGGCGCCGTGATGATGTCGACCTCCTCAGTACAGGCATCAGCGGAGGAGAGTTAAGACTGTACAGTGTATCCCGGAGTCATGCAGCTAACTACACTGTGACAGCAACAAGCGCCAGGGGGTCGGAGAGCTACACATTTTACATCAATGTGTTGTGTAAGTTATTTTCGTAAAGTTATGCTGGTGTGTTGAGTGTGTTGTGGTAATTGTTTTGGTGTGTTTGGGATCATAGGCTGGTCATGTTATGCTTGTGCTATACATGTTGGAGAGAGAGTGAGAGAGAGCCAGAGGATGAGGGAGGGAGAGAGAGAGAAAAACAGAGAATGAGGGAGGGAGAGACAGAGGATGAGGGAGGTAGAGAGAGAGAAAGACAGAGGAGGAGGGAGGGAGAGACAGAGGAAAGGGGGAGGTAGAGAGAGACAGAAAGACAGAGGATGAGGGACGGAGAAAGAAAGAGAGAGAGAGAGAGACAGGGGATGGAGGAGTGAGAAAGAGAGGGACAGAGACAGACATAGGATGAGGGAGGGAGAAAGAAAGAGAGAGACAGAGACAGTAACAGACGATGAAGGAGGAGGAAAGATTAGACAGACAGATCGATAGATAGATAGATCAGTAGATTGATTAATCAATAGGTTGGAAG
>NC_091559.1:7801723-7804223 GCF_042767895.1 Penaeus vannamei | reverse complement strand
GGGTGTGGTGATCAATAATGAACAAAACATAACAGTAGTCTCTGGATCCATCAGGTCTGCAGAAACCATCACTAGAGAGACCTTGCATGAGAGCACAAACAGCGGAACCCTTCCGTCGCCGCCACACTGGACACCTGGCTATATACTCCAACAGGCAAAGCATGTTGGGGAAATACCAGGCATTGCACAGATTCAGTGCTTCATTATTCTGTCTGAATACTCTCGGAGGTTATACAAGACTCTATCTTCTACTGCGATACGGGAGATGACGGCAGGAGTTAAGGCTTGGTGTCCTTCCAACCAGTTGATGAGGTCATTGCAAGTTGGATCGCGTAGTTGTTGCTCTCTCATCTTTCTAGTGTTCATGGTGGTGAGATCTTGGTCATCTTCAGTCTGGTTGGGAGGCTCAGGTTCTGGCTCAGGATCATGATATTGAGGCTGGTTGGGAGGCTTAGGTTCTGGCTTGGGATCAGTATACTCAACCTGCCGATCTAGAAAGAAGGTCAGGAACAAAGTTAATGGTCCCCTGCTTGTACTGTAGAGCAAAGTTGTATTCCCTTAGCTCATGTACATAATAACTCAGCCTGTTGTTCTTTGTACGGCATGAGGACATGGGTTAGGGGTTGGTGATCTATCCACATAGTAAAATGTCAACCATAGATGTATGGATCACACACAGGGACAGCTTCCATGACAGCAAGAGCCTCCATGTCTATTTTTGGATAACGTGTCTCAACCTCCTTTAGCACCTGTGACCAGTAAGCGATGGCGCAGGGCACCCGTTCAGTATCTCGTTGGAGGAGGGCAGCTCCAAGGGCCTAAAGGCTAGCATCTGAATGGGCCTCAAAGGACTGTTTGAAGTCTGGGAGACATAAAATAGGGGCCTTCAATAATGCCTCCTTCAAGGTGTCTATTGCAGTCTGTGCTGTTTCTCCCCACTCAACTTTACACCCTTCTCAGTCTTGTCAGAGGTCGGGCGATGGTGGCAAAGCCTTCGATGTGATGCCTAAAAAAGCCACATGCCCTGAGGACTCATACATCCCGAACAGATCTTGGCCTCCTTCTAGTTGCGATGGCTACCAGTTTCTCTGGATAAGGACGGACACCATCCTTACCGATCGCAAATCCGAGAAGCTTCACATGATGCTTAGCAAACTCACATTTCTCTAGGTTTAACTTCATCCCTGCTCTTTCTAAAAGCCCCAGTGTCTCTCATAAATCCTGTATCAAAGGATGATGAGATATGACCATATTATCAAGGTAAGCAAGAGTGTGGCGCCCCTCTACTGAAGCAAGCGCAACGTTCACTGTACAATGGAATGTAGTGGGTGCGGTGGATAGTCTAAAGGGTAGGCAGCAGAACTGAAACAATCTTACCATTAATGAAGGTGGTCATTAGGGTAGACAGAGATCGCCCAATATGCCGATCTACTATCCTGGATTGTGAACGACATCCGGCCACATAATGAGTCCAAGATGCCATTGGCTCAAGGGAGTGGATAGGTGTCAGAGGTGCTAATCTTATTGATTACCCTGTAGTAAACACAGACAAGGTGCAAGCCGTCCCTCTGGCACACAAGGACTACAGGGGATAACCAAGGAGATGATGAATGTTCAATCACCCCGTGGGCCAGCATTTGGTCATTCTGGGTGTTGTTAGGCACAGCGAGATACAGTGGCTGAAAGAAATCTCCCAGATCGTGGTCCAACAACACCACCTGCTACATGCACAGGGGAGATGGACCTGAGTGGCTGAGAAGTAGAGGCTTCTGGTCGACTTTCTTGTATTTCGTGACATGGAGGAGCGTGTAGAGTGGCAGATGATTCCAGTCTCGTAAAGTGGGCATCACAGCGGTGGTCACTGAGATCCATGTCGTTACCAGGGGGCTCAGCAATGAAGCACAAATGAAAAGAGTCATTGGAGAAGGTCCATTCCAAGTAGGTCCCCAGGGAAATTGAGGCCTTTGACAACACAGTTTCAGTGAATGAATTCTGACCTCAGATGAATGGTTAAGGTGAGATCCGCTTCACCAGTCACAGCCGTGGGCAAGCCTTGCCTCGGACGTTCGTTGGCTTACACAGCACTCTGAAGTGCTGTGGCTCTCCACACGATGGTATTCAAACCAACGACGATTGCAACGGCTACTGCGACAGCTCGGCGAGGACAATAGCAAAGGGAACATACCTGCTGGGGCACAAACCAAGTTGAGTTGGTCAGGTTGGATGCGTGTCCCTTGGACTGGAGCTACCTGGAGAGGGCCATCACTGTAGTACTCCAGGGCTGGCACATCTACGGCAATAAGGTAGCCAGTAGCATACAAGCCCAAGGCCATGGGTACATCATCCCCAGCTATCCGCAGGCCCTGGGAGTGTCCAGCCTGCGGATAGCTGGGGATGGACGGCAGGACATGTTTCACCCCAACTATGGTATTCCAGGCTGCTTGGCATTTTTCAGCCACCCTTCTAGGAGTTGGGAAGTCAGGGAATACCATCTGTTGTC